>NW_008674478.1:0-282 GCF_000695815.1 Acanthisitta chloris
TGTAGGGTCCCAAGGAAGCATCCTGGCAGTATCCTTGTGGTGTCTCAATGAGATCCTGGCGCATCCCGAGGGTTCCTGGGGGATGTTGGGGGTCCCAGGGGCTCCCTGTGGGGCCATAGAGGGTTCCCGGGGTTCTCACGGGCAGCACGTTGTAGCGGTGACGGTCGCAGAGGTTGCGGGAGCCGATCTCAGTGCCCATGTACCAGCCGTTGAAGGGGGCTGCAGGGAACTCAAGCCCCCCAATCTCCAACAGCAGGTTGGCCACGGCTGGCAGCGCATGCC
>NW_008674478.1:355-830 GCF_000695815.1 Acanthisitta chloris
TGCAGACACCAGCCCAGCATGTGTCCTGAGCTCCATCCCACCTGCATCCCACTGTCCCAACATGCCAGTCTGGGAAGGGGCCAGCATCCCAGCATTCCACCCAGGGAGGGGACCAGCAGACCAGTATCCCAGCCAGGGAGAGGACCAGCATCCCAGCATCCCAGTATCCAGCCCAGAAGTGGGTCAGAAACCTAGCATTCCAGTGTCCCAATTATCCCAGCCAGGGATGTTCCCAGTATCCCAGTATTTCACCCAAGGAGACCAGCAGGCCAGTATCCCAGTCAGGGAGAGGATCAGCATCCCAGTATCCCAATTTCTAACCTGGGGGTGAGATCAGACCCACATCTGCTCCACATTCCCAGTGGGGGATCCCCAACTTCCATCCCACCTACCTCTTCCCTCATCCTTCCCCATCCCCTCCCCAGGGGGATGTCCTTGTGGGGTCTGGGGTGTCCCAGGTGGTCCCAGCCTTGGA
>NW_008674479.1:0-6189 GCF_000695815.1 Acanthisitta chloris
TCTTTTCAAACCCGGCTGATTCTATGACAAGATGTAGTCTCCTCCTTTGGTAGAACCTGCTGTCCTGCTCCCAGCCAGGCCCTGAGTGAGCCAGTCCTGAAAATCCTCCTCATACAAAGTTCTGCTGCAGACTGGCTGTCTCCCAGATGCTGTGCAGCACTGCATGCTTTGGAAACCTACTCCTCCAAGAGGTCAGGTTCAAACTTGGGCAAACCTGGTCAGTACTTTGTGACTAGCTCAGTTTTCCTAGTACTTACCTGCTAACTCCTTGCCTTTGGTTCCAGAGCTGCTGCATGCTTTCCTGGTCCCTCCTCAGCCTGGAAGCAGCACAGGGTTGCCTAGAATGTGTCATGTGAGAGACCACCAAGGGGAAATTCTAGAAGCAAGCGAGAGTACTGGGAGGGACATGAGGAGCATCCTGCCTCAGGGCATTGGCTCTGCCTCCCCTCAGGTGAAAAGGCAGTCCTAGCAGTCATTTCATTAAGTTTGAGGGTCCTGGTTTAATTCAGCCTCTGTCCTTGCCATTTTGGATTCTCACGTTGTATTAAGAGTGCAGGGAGCACCTCCAGAAGTCTGGAAAAATGTCTCTTTGAACACCTGCTATAATACAGAGGATGTCTGAACGCAAATTAACTTTAATTTTCTATGTAGGTACCATTATACTTTCTTTGGATTAGACTGGTTGATGACATTGATATCCGTAGAAAAAACTGCCTAAAGTGGGAAGTGACTCTGGGATAAATATGGCTGCAAGAGTGAAAACCAACTGGCTTTCTGTAGGAGACTGTTCTTCTATAAATAGTGGCTTGAACAAGCTTCAGAGATTTCTGGGATGAGGTAGCTCTAGACCATGTAAGACGCACATCAGCATCTTCTTGGTTTTGTGTTTTAAATCAATATGGATGGGGTTTATAGGTAACTGAGGCAGAATTTTTACTGCCTGTGTTACGTTCTGTCCTCAGGGTAAAATGCTCAGGACACAGAAGAAATGCTGATCAAGAAAAGGTTCAATTTACCTCAGTGCTGAATTCAGTAAATCTGTCTCTCTGTGCAAGTGAAATGGAAATAAGAGGGTTTTAGTGCTGTGCTATAGTTTTTCTTTTGCAATTTATAAATTTTTAAGTCTGAATATTTAGCCAGCTGTGTGTTTCTTCTAGACAATTAGTTAAAGCAGTACGCCATCACTCCTTCCTGAGATTTGCAGTCTCCGTTTGACCTAATCATATGAGTCAAAGCATTGTTATTTGGGCATTCTTATTTTTCTCACTCCATCAGTGTCCTCATTTTTTTCGACTCCATCCTTCACCATTTTTTTTTTCAAAATAGTGATGATGTCAATATAACATGCCTCTTTCCACAGCCTTGACATCTTGTTTTGATTCCACTTTGGCAAGTCAGTATAGTGAAATCCCTGAATTTATGAATGGATCTGATCCATTCATGTTTCAAGACAATTGATTCTGAATAAAGTTGTCTTGAAGTTAGATTAGGCAACAAGGAATTCCTGATTGTGCTATTGATCTGCTATGTAGTATAAGACTTGTGGTATCAGTCATCAGAGCTGTGCTTTCCTCATCCATGAGGAAAACTCATAAAAGTGTGCAGTGGGTCATAGATTAAAGACATTTCATGTGCATTGAAATGCAGATTCTTCTGTTTTCATTATGTAACATCTCATCTTGCAGTGTAAAATGGATTCATTACTGCTTTGGTAATACATCATGTAACATGACGGACTCAAACATAACCTGATGACTAGAACAACTTTGACCAATGTGAATTTGCTGTACCTTGCACATAAAGTTTATTTCTGAGTAGTTGAAACATAGAATTGATTTGTTCTTTAAGCCATTGTAATTCAACAGATCATTAATGACAAATGGCAGAATGCCCCAGCCATCCTTCCAGGCACTACTCCAGATGGAAGTCATTGGATAAAGAACAGGACGGTTTGGCAGAATGTGAAAGAAGAATAAATTCGCTACACATCATTCATTTTGCCTGACTGCAATAAAGTAATTGTAATAGAATGTTGTCACAGGATAACGGTCTCCTGCTGCTTTAGAAATGCTTCGCAAAACAGATGTTTACTTTCTCTGTGGGAGACATTGATCCCGTGACAACAATCTTTTCTATTAAAGGAAAAATTAAGCACTTATAAGTTCAGCAGTACTATAAAAAGCTCATTATAAAAAAAGCCATATAACGTAATAGGTGAAATGACACAAACTATATACATGATGTATGTGATATATACTGCAAATAATACCTGAGTGGGATTAATTCAAATACTTTCTTCCTGCAGCTTTCTGGTCAACATTTTCTCAACAAAGGCAGATAGGACAATGCAATGCACTATGATGAAGTTGTTTTTGTTATTTTAATCTTCCAAGGCTGTGTGAGCTGGAGAAAAACAGCATTTGTGAATTAAAATGATAACATCAAAACACCAGCATCTAATGTCTATGAGAAATGCTTACTTTATAACAAATAACAAATTGAATAATTATCAATAAACGAACATGTTGTAAATAATGGAAATTAAAACTATGCATTTTTCTGTCAGGACTGAACTTGCTATTGTGAGTTTTGCTTATTAGCACCAAGACAAAAATTTGAAAACAGATAAAAAATGATAAAACATTTGTAATTTTGCAAATATTTTCTTAGAATCATGGAATCACAGAATCATTTAGGTTGGAAAGGACTTCAAAGATCATTGAGTCCAACCTTTGATGGATCACCACCTTGTCAACTAGACAATACAACTAAGTGCCATGTCCAGCCCTTTCCTGACCACCTCCAGGAATAGTGACTCCACCACCTACCTGAGCAGTGCATTCCAATGCCTAACCACCCTTTCAGTGAAAATATTCTTCCTGATGTCCAACCTGAACCTCCTCTGGTGTAGCTTGAGGCCATTTGTCTTGTCCTGTTGTTAGCTGTCTGGGAGAAGAGAACTGCCCTCATCTTGCTACAACCTACTTTCAGGTAGAGAGAGAGAAGGCCCCTCCTGACCCTCATTTTCTCCAGGCTAAACACCCCCAGCTCCCTCAGCTGCTCCTCATATGACTTACTTTCTAGACCCTTCACCAGCTCCATTGCCCTTCTCTGGTCATGCTCCAGCACCTCAATGTCCTTCTTGCAGTGAAGGTCCCAAAACTGAACACAGGGTTTGAGATGCAGCATCACCACTGCTGAGTACAGAGGGATGATCATTGCCCTGGTCTGCTGACCACATGATTTTTGATACAGACCAGGATGTCATTGATCTTCTTGACCACCTGGGCACACTGCTGGCTTATCTTCAGCTGTTGTTGGATAAGAAAAGGAATTATACATTAGAAATTGTAAAAGAATTTAAAATATTTGTATTTTTCTCTGAAATGTCTGCAATACATGTGGGACACATACACTGCATTTTGTTGTAGCATGATAGAAATGTTGCACAGGTGCTGTTTTGGTGAACTTTATACATTTTACAGACACTTCTGCTGTTCATCCAGTAATGTGCCAACTGCAAATTTGGGCTGATGAAACATGCATAAAAGAAGAACATTTGTTCTCTGATGTGCTGTAGCTGTCTATGCCTGTGGGCTGTCAAAGACATTTGACTGTCAGATGAAGCAACCTCAGTAGTATTTAGCTTTTGCCAAGGTTTTGTCTGGATCAAGACGAATAAAATGAGAATAATGAGAATAATAAGGGACTGAATGACTTACTGGCTCACCAGGCTCACCTCCAGGACCTCTATAATCTTGGATCTTCTGTTGTCCATTTCTATTCAGTTTGAGACACCTTATGACGGTGTTCAGTAGTTTTCCAAAAAAAGATGCCTCTATTCCATGTACTTCACATCATGAATTCCAAACAGAATTGCAGTACACAGACTAGCAACATCTTTTGTACCTGGACAAGGTAGGTATGAGGCTTACTTCCTCAGATTTCAAAGGTCATAGCTGATCAGAATAGCCAATTAATAGCAACACTGGATCTGGGTTTACTCAAAGTGCTGCTTCAGCTGAAGTAAAGAATATTTGTAGAACCTCATGGCACATCATGAATTCCAAACAGAATTGCAGTACACAGACTAGCAACATCTTTTGTACCTGGACAAGGTAGGTATGAGGCTTACTTCCTCAGATTTCAAAGGTCATAGCTGATCAGAATAGCCAATTAATAGCAACACTGGATCTGGGTTTACTCAAAGTGCTGCTTCAGCTGAAGTAAAGAATATTTGTAGAACCTCATGGCATTTTTTCACTGAATTGTGAACTTCACTATCTAGACGTTGAAGGAAAATGGCTTTTACATTCTTGGAAAGAGTTGGTTTGGTATACAAGTACATTTGGGTATAACAATCTGTACCTTGGGAATGGTCACTGAAGCAAAGAATTTCCCTTCCTACTTCAGGATCACCATATTACAGGTATAAAAGGAATATGTCCATGAGGGGCATGAGGAAAGTAAAATATAATGCTGCAAGGGCAACTCAAGAGCACTGTCAAATGCTAGTAATAAGTTGCATTGGGAAGTGCTACTTTAAACTTCAAGAAAAAGAGGAAACTGAAGACTTAAAAAGAGTTAGTTTTGTCATACTGAAACCCTTCTCCCTAGTGCTGAATAAAATGCAAATTTGCCTCCAAGTAAGTTGCTTACCCTACAGATGAAGTGCTGCACATGGAACCAGTTGACACTTTGGTATTTTAGCAGTTTAGACTTATAAATATGTATTTGCATTTTCCATGCTAAACTATGCGGCTCTTACCAGTTGTCATTGTCACTGCATCAGCTAGGAATCCAGTGGAAGTTTGCTTCACTGAGGACTGTACGAAATGGTCTACGAGAAGGAAGTAAATTTAATGGAAACTAAAGCATGTGAAGAAAGTTAACATCTTACACAGACTACCCTGTGCTAGGGATGAAAAGCACCAAAGGACACCTTCCAGAGCCCTTAATGCCGAGTCATTCTTAATGGCAGGAGCTTGGTCTGAGAGGGCTGGCAAGGGCTTGTACCATCAGGTCTCAAAGAACCTGTGAAAATGAGGATTTCTTTACAGGGAAGAAGAAAATGGCACACTAATTGTTTTATCTCCCTACACTCAGATACTGATGGAAAGTGTTTCTATAGGAGGAAAGACAGAGGACAGCAACCATCTGAAAGTTCATATGTGAATTAACTCATGGGTGAAGTCATGTCTAATTCATGTCCTAGGGCTGCTGAGGGCACCACCAGGACTGCAAAAAGAGTCTGTGCATCCCATCTGTAATAGTTCATAAGGCAACAGAGGGTAGTATGGACCACTCTGGATTTATTATACATCCTTTCAAGCCCCAGGCTTGAAGCCCCAGAAATTAAAAATCATGGCAAGACAAAAGGAGATTCATTGCTTCTCTTGCTCCATATATATTTCTATAGGAAAAAAAATTTAGACACTTAGTGTGCCAAGAGAAACAGGGATGACAACATCAAAAACAATGTCCTGGCAGGGGTTGTCGTGCCCTACTTAAAAGCAGCATGCTCAGCCACAGACCTGTGCCCCGTCTGAGAGCAGACACTGGCTTGTGCTGCCTAGGGCTGTGCTCAAAGGCTCCTTCATACCTGTGGAAATCTTTCCAGTCTCTTCAGTGAGTTCTTGTTTAGGCTGCACTCAGACATTTAAAAGGATAAGGTTGTAAAACATGTCATAATACAGGGAAAAGGTAGAGTAAAAACTATCTTAAAATCATCGCCTTTTAAAATAAGTTTTGTTTGAACAAAGGTAATGACAAGCTGTCTTCCTTGATGGTAGAACGAGCCACTACAGCTGAGATCAAATTTCCTTGGAGCATTTTTGCTGAGAACTATGTGGGGTTATTGCTATCGCCATGAAACTCTCAAGGTGTTTTTAAACGGACTGCATGGGTAGAGAAAGTCCGAAACGAGACACCTTGCTTGTCATCCTGGATCCAAGTTCCTCTGCTTTGGGTGCTCCAACCCAGTCCTTTATCCTTTTGCTACGGCCCTAGCAGGGGAATGCATTTAGTTTCTTTTCTGTTTTGGACATGACCCGTAGTGTTAGTGCAAGCAGTGCTTGGACAAAAAGGAGAACTTTTGCCTCTGAAAGCTGATGGTCGCATCCCGTCTTCTCGATTTTTAAAACTATTTATTTCCTAAGCTTCGGCACCCCGAAAGCCATTCTAAAAGTT
>NW_008674480.1:0-3379 GCF_000695815.1 Acanthisitta chloris
ACATACCATTGCAACCCAGGACAGATTTTAAGTGCTAAATTTGTGGGGATGACTTCTATGTGGAAATTTAAGCAAGTAAATCTTTGCAGATTCTGGCTTCATAGGGAAGTGGACCCATGGGTTTGTAACTACTTCAGAGATAATTTTACATTTTTCTTGTTTGCAACAATGAGCTTAATTGCTGTTGTTGAGCCTCAAGTTCTGTGAATGATTATTTTTTAGGAAAAAGGAATTCTCACCAGGAGATTGAGTTGTGCCATTCATCCATTGAAAGGGAATATTTTACTCATGTTTTAAACTAAAAGTAATTTGAATATGTTTCCTTAGCAATTTTGCCTTTATAGAAATATTTCCATTTTTTTAGTGGAAAAACGAAAAAAACTTGTTTACAGTACATGAATCTAAATGCAAATTTGGCTCAAATATAAGAAGACTTTCTAAATGTTTCTAACCCTTACAAGGACATTGGTTAAGAAGAGTTGTCATTCACTGTACAAAATAAAGAGCAGCAACTAGGGATTATGAATGGACTGATATTTGGAGGAATGGCTTTGCGAAAAGGGACATGATTTCCTTGGAGCTGACAACCCAGCTTGTAGTGTGGTGTAAGGCCTACAGCAGCTGTGACCGAGCCTTGAACCTGCTGATAAGGAGCAAGCTCTGCCTGGCAGAGCTGGCTCTGACCGGCTCTGAGTCCGGTGTCAACAAGCTCCCTGGAATTCCTGAGAACATCCTGGAATGTGGACAGACACCTGCTTGCTCCAATCATAAGTTTGCCCTGGACACTGGGACAAGGGCAATAAACCAATCATGTATCCGCTGTGTTCGCGTACACTGTGTGAATGTCTATATATATCTTGTAAGCACTAAGAATAAAGGAGAACGACCATACTCATATTGAGATTCATCGTTACTCCAGGTCTGGATCCCACTCCAACACTGATAAACTAATTTTTTTTCCTGTTTATTTTCTGCTACCTTCCAGGTTTATGACAGACCACAAAAACATTCTGCTCTGCACTATGATCCAGGTCTCCAACTGGACTTCATGAGTGACACCTTAAAATCAAAGCACCAGCAGAAGAGTAGCAACCAGAACCATTTTGACTGGTCAGCGAGCTCTGATAGCAGATCCACATCTCAAAGTTGCTTTGTCAATACAGAACCCATTAGAGAAGCAGTTATTGCCACCAAGGTCTCCCCTCTGGAGCCAGGAGTTTCCTTCAACAAATCCCAGGTAAAGAAGTCCTGCGCCAGCAGCATGTGGGGGCAGCTGTCAGCCAGTAGTAAAGAGCTTGCCATTTGCAGTGCAGTCCCATCACCCAACAGCATCAGCACGGTGACCCAGCCAAGCAGCGCCTCTGAGTGCAATGGGCTTTCGCCTCTTGGTGATCAAGAGGGAGGTGTGCATCTGGAAGCCCCCAATTGGCCCACTGGGAGTACAAAGAAGTCCAGCAAACAGGACTTGATAAGTCAAACTATCCAAACCACAGACATAGAGTGGGTGAAGAGTGCTCAGAAAGCATTTGACAGCAAATCCTATTACAGCATGGAAGGAGAAAAGGACAGTGTGTTGGATACATCACCCTCGAAGCAGAATTCCACTTCTGCTAGCAGTTGTGAAAGTGTCACCAGTCATGTACAAATTACTATCCCAATAAAGTCTCCAATAACAGATACATCTGGCCAGAAAAGGAAAAAAAGGCACTCCACAAAATCTTTCATAGAGAAAACTATCCAAATGAAAAACCTGCCTTCTGGACTTGCTATGAGCAGTGAAGTAACAAACAGGACTAGCTCTCAACCAGAGAGGAGTAAAAAGGATCTTCAAGCCACAAAGCCAGGAAAAGTGATTGAAAATGAGTCCCCCTTAGTAGCTATTGACAGCGGTGTGCTCACTGACAAAGCTTCCACCAACTGTGCCACCAGACTCAGAAAATCTGTATCATCCACTCTCATACCCACCAATCTTCCCACAGCTGGCAAATTATCTGAGGTCCAGCACCCCAAACATGCAGCTAAGCAACAATGGACCTGCAGCAAACCTAAATCTATTCTTCAGGAGACCTCCATGATGACAACTGACAAGCTGATGGTGGAGCCTCCTTCAGCTTATCCCATCACACCATCCAGTCCTCTTTATACCAATACAGACAGTCTTACTGTGATCACACCTGTCAAGAAAAAAAGAGGACGACCAAAGAAACAGCCTTTGCTCACTGTTGAAACCATTCATGAGGGAACATCCACCAGCCCAGTGAGTCCAATCAATCACAAATTTCCAGGAACAAAGAAAAGGAAGAGAAGAAGGAATCTGGACAAGTTGTCCCAGATGGTTCCAGGAGAGGACAAGTCCGTAAATGAACACGAGTTTCACAAAAAAGTCGGGAATCTTGGGGTCTTGAATAAGAAGACCATCAAGACCATTAATAAAATGAAGACCCTCAAGAGGAAGAATATTCTCAATCAGATCTTGTCCTCCTGCTACAGCAGCATAGCTCTGAAAGCAAAAGTCCAGACACTGTCTAGTGCTGGGTCAACCACCATTGATGCCAGACTAGGGAAGCAGATCCATGTCAGCAAGAGGGGGACTATCTACATTGGTAAAAAACGGGGCAGAAAGCCAAGAGCAGAGCTGCAGACTCAGCCAGAAGAACCTAAGACAACCATTAAGCACTCAAAGCCTGTTTCCAGCCAGCCAGAAAACCCAGCAGTGCCTTCCAACCTGCAGTCACTTGTGTCATTGTCACCAGCAGCTATTCATCCGCTTTCAACACAGTTAGTGGGGACTAATGGTAACCTTAGCCCTACAAGAACTGAAACAAATTTTTCAGAGTTAAAAACTATGCCGAAACTTCAACCTATCAGTGCTCTTCCTACAAAAACCCAGAAGGGAATGCATAGTGGAACTTGGAAACTGTCTCCACCCAGGCTAATGGCTAATTCACCTTCCCACCTTTGTGAAATAGGCTCTGTGAAAGAAATCACACTGTCACCAGTGAGTGAGTCTCACAGTGAGGAAACCATACCAAGTGACAGTGGGATAGGTACAGACAGCAACAGCACTTCAGACCAAGCTGAGAAAAGCTCAGAATCCTGCCAAAGATACTCCTTTGATTTCTGCACTCTGGACAATCCAGAGGCTATCCCATCTGACACCAGCACAAAGAACAGGCATGGTTACTGGCAGAAACATTTCATTGCGGATAGCTTTCTCTCTCATGAGAGTATTAAAAAGCCAAAGCACAAGAGGAAAAATAAAAGCCTACAGAACAGAGATGATCTCCAGTCTATCCCATCCCAGCACAAAGAACAGGCATGGTTACTGGCAGAAACATTTCATTGCGGATAGCTTTCTCTCTCATGAGAGTATTAAAAA
>NW_008674481.1:0-1493 GCF_000695815.1 Acanthisitta chloris
TCGCCTTCCACCGCTGACACCCCCCAGAGCTCCCTCGGGAAGTGCCCCAACCTTCAGCTTCCTCCAGCGAGGGACCCCCACCCTCGCCTTCCACCGCTGACACCCCCCAGGGCTCCCTCGGGAAGTGCCTTTGATGTACCTTCTTCCAGGATGTGAATTCCTGGCAGGCAGCTCCTTTCCAGCGGCACTGGAGCCTGTCTGAGCTGCTCTGATCCCTGGGGAGTGGGTAGGCTGAGGGGAAGAGGATGGGGGAGGCAGTTCAGGGCCATCCGGGCTGGCCCGGAGCAGCAGACTCGGTGTCTGGGCTGTGTGTGTCCCAGCACTGTCAGTGCTCTGGGTCACTCAGGTGTGACCTGTGCTGCTGTCTGGGGTGCTTGGGGTGCTGTTCTGCCTTCCCTCAGCCCGGGGAGCTGTGGCACTGTGGGTGCAGGGGAGGGGGATCACTGCAGTGTGACAGACTGGTTTGGGTTTGGGTTTGATGCCAGTTGGAGAAGGCCTCTTGGTGCTGGGAGGTGAGCTGGGAACTGAGGCAGGTGTGGGTTGGAGGCTGCTCTGAGTGCTGACCATGAGGGGAATTGGAAGCCTGACAGACCTTTCACTCTTCCCTGGCAGAGACTTCAGCTACACCTGAGCCTGAGGCCTTTGTGGCCTGGAGGAATCAAAGTTACGCTTGGATCTGGGCTCTTGCAGGTACAAGTGTGTGACTCAGCTGCAAATGGGCTTGGTCTGTGCTTCGTCTGTAAAACAGAGTATCTTGGTGCTCCTGGTCAATTCCAGATGTCTGTCCATAGCTGCCTTGGCTGTGCTGGGAGGGCTAAGGGAGACCTAACACCACAGCTGAATTATTGCTCTGCTTTGCATGTGCTGTGCCCTTGGACAGGCCATTCCACACGGTCTGGCACTAACTCAGCTCCTCTCTATCTGCCTCTTGCCCTGGAGGGAGCTGCTCTGGCTGTTGGCTGACAGTACAGAGCAGCAGAGCCCAGGCCTGATGCCCAGAGCAGGGCAGTGAGTGGGTCTCTGCTTGTGCACTCTCCTCTCCAGTGCTCCTGTGCATCCTGGTGGTTGTGGCTTCTGTGGTTATATGGAGCAGGTGCAAAGCAAAAAGCAGATCTGGCACCTCCGGACTTGAGAAAGCATTCAGGGAGCAGCTGATGCCTGACAAGAGCCAGACAGGCTCCTTCCCCTGAAGGGTAAGTGCCTTGCACCCCATGTGCTCTGTGCACCTGAGGGAGAAATGCCTTCTTGCCCTGTGTTTCTGGTCTCTAGAACTTTCCCATCCTGGGGTAGCTTTTCCTGCTGGTCAGTCAGGTGCTCAGGGTTTCAGTCTGCCCTGAAGCAGCAGAACTCCCCTTAGCTGGAAGGAGAGGGACAGCCAAGGACACAGGGCACCCATGCTAAGCTACTGATCTGCTGTGGGTTTCTTTCCTCCACTTTACATAAGCTGAAGTCAAACCAGTTTATTCTTCCCAAAGGACTGTCCATAGCCAGGT
>NW_008674481.1:1543-1762 GCF_000695815.1 Acanthisitta chloris
TCTCTCTCCTGCTCACCACAGAGCCTGACTGAATTGGACATCAGCTCTCCAATCTGCCTTGTTACACTGGAATACGAAGAGGATCCTCCTGTTGGAAATGGGTCTTAGACTATGGGCCTGCTTTAGCTCTGGAAATAGCACAGGACCTTCCCTGGTGCTGTGCAATCAGCCCCCACCAAGGTGGGAGAAATGCCTTCATTGTTCTGGCTCCCTGAAGTT
>NW_008674481.1:1798-4884 GCF_000695815.1 Acanthisitta chloris
TTCCTCCATGGAATGCCAGATGCCAGTTGTTATTCAGCTGTTTCCTTCCACTTCCAGCCCAGAGCCTTTTTTTCACCTGCCTCTTTCTTCTCCCCTGGATTTTGTCAGGGACTTACCCATTTCTGTAGGAGCTCACTGACTGCACAGATCAGACATATACTCCATGTTTGCACTAGTGTTTGATGCTGCTCCGTCCTGCACACAAGAGGCTTTTACTGACAGATCCACCATGAGTGTGAGAGCTGAGGAGTTTCCTGCCAGCTCTGGCTTTGCTGTACTATCACCTGAGCCAGTGTGGGGCAAGAAGCTCCTCAGCCCTGGGCCAGTGTGGGGCAAGAAGCTCCTCACCTCCAGCCTAGTGGAGGCAAGGAGCTCCTGAGCCCCAGGCCTCACACACTCCCTTACACAAGCATCTTCACCTTTTGCAATCCTGCTCCTCTCACCCAAGTGCTGAACACTGGATGTGGCTCCTCTAATGTTGTTAATGGTGTCTGTCTTAAAATTCTTCTGACATGAGTGGTGTCCCTCAAGGGTCTATACCGGGACCAGTGCTACTCTGTGTCTTCATCAGTGGTGTGGAGAGTGGGATCAAGTGGACTCTCAGCCAGTCTGAGGATGAGGTTGGGCTGAGGGGTCAGTCAAGGGAGGGGATTCCATCCAGAGGGACCTTCAGGCCCCTGGGAACCTGATGAAGCTCAGTAAGGTCAAGTGCAAGGTCCTGCATCTTCATCAGGGCAAGCCCTGCAGAAGAGAAGGCTCTGGGTAAACCTTGTTGTGTCTTGTCCATGCCTAAAGAAAGATGGAAAGAGGCTTTACCAAGGCCTGTAGTGACAGGATGAGGAGCAACAGCTATAAACTGACAGGGTGAGGTTAGGTGAGATACGAGGAAGGAAGGTTTTGTGGTCAGGCTCTGGTTGCCCCATCCCTGGAAGTCTTCCAGGTGAGGTTGGATGGGGCTCTGAGCACCTTTCTAGGCGTGTCTTGAAATAAGTCGTGCCTTGTGTGGCACAAGTTGCTCTCAGTGCCTCTCAGACCTGGCAGTACAGGGGGGGATGAGTGCCCAGTGCCTCTGCCTCAGCCCTGGCCACATCCTCCTTGCACAAGTGCTGCCTTGGATGGTAACTCTGTGCCTTCAGGGTGGGAGTGTGGCCTGCCAAGCAGACACCAGTCATCAGCCTTGGAGCAGGAGTCGTCCTCTCCTGGATAGGCTGTGAGTGCTGCCATACCCCCAGGAGAGACTTCTGTCTGTGGCTGCAGCCCTGAGTTATTCCAGGGCTGCTATTTATAGCACCAAGGAGTCATTTGCAAGGGCACAGCCAGCCTGGCTTCTGTTTCCATAGGTGGGGAGAGCTGCTGGGCGAGGGCAGGAGAATAAAGAATATAAAATTAAGGAGTTCCGGAGTTTTTATTCCTTCTGGGTTTGTGCATTCGCTTGAATGCTGTAGTTGGGAGTTTGGGACTGCATCTCCTTTGGCTTGTCACGTCCTGGGCCAGAGGACTCGTGGTGGGTGGGCAGCAAGTGCTCTGTGCCTGGGCAGAAGCAACTGCAGTCAGACGTGAGCTGCAGCAAGAGGGAAATGCAGGGAGCAGAGTGGACTGAGAGTGTGGGCACAGGAGGAGCAGTTGGCACTGGCACCAGAGCTGCTGCTGCTGCCAAATGGGACAAGTGAGGAGCTCAGCCTGAAATGGGGAAAGAACAAAAAGAGCCTGGACTTGTCCTTTTGTTGTCAGAGCAGGGCAGGGAGTGGGAGCCTGCGGAGCAGGGAGGGCTCCAGGTGTCCCAACAGGACAGGGCTGAGCCCTGGTGTGCCTGGGGCTGAGGTCAGCTGTCACCAGCTGGTCCAGATCATCCTCTGAGCTCCGGCTGAGCCGTCTGTGGCACAGGGCAGAGCCCTCACTCTGTGCCAGGGGTAGTGAGGCCCGGGGGCAAACCTGCAAGACTCTGCAGGTTTTGCTTGCTGCCCCCCAAGCTGAGAACTTCAGGGCTGAAAGAAACATGTTATGGGTCTTGTGCCAAAACCTGGGGCTGTTTGTGACAGCAATTTCCCTTCCTCTGGCCAGTGCCAGAGGTATTTTTGTTGTCCTAATCCCCAGGCTCAGAGACTCCCATTGTAGTGGAGCCCAAGCTGCTTTCCAGGCCAGGAGCAGCTTTGTGCTCCAGGTCTGTGTGTTTAATCGGAGCAGCTCACGGAGATCAGAGTGGTGTTGTACCTGCTGAGGTAGGGTCATGTTCCAGGGGAGACCTCAAAAATCAGCCCATTTCATTTCAGTTCCCTTTAACTTGCCAATCCAAGGACTATTTCCTCCTCTTCAGCTGCAGGAATTCAGGGGAACTTTTGCTGCCTACTAGCATTTCCAGTGTCCTGTTCCCTGCTCCTGGGAGTCATGGGGCTGAAGCATAGAATCATAGAATCCATCAGGTTGGAAAAGACCTTAAAGATCGAGTCCAACCCTGTTTCTTTTCAACCAGGTTTTCTTCCCTGTACTGAACAAACCCAAGTCCCCCTGCCTTGCATGTGCTTATCTCCTCTTGTACATGCTCCTGCCCTATGCGGTTCCTCCACTGAACTAACAGGTTTTTCTTTCAGTACAGAGCTCAAAGCTGGGCATAGTCAAAATTTCTGGGCTTTTAGGTGCTGAAGGCACAGCCTGTCTCACTGGGGATCCACTTGGGCTCTGTGTGGAGGCTGAGGTGGTTCCTTCACCTCGTCCCCTGTAGGTCTGCACTGTGGGGCTTGAGGGACGAGCTGGGAGGTCACGACCATGTCCCTTCCCTGGCTGTGACAGCTGGCAGAGCCAGGGCAAGTGCTTATCAAGGGGCTGGTGCCAAGAGCAGCATCTGGTGTGGGGGTACAAAGCCCATTCAAACCCTGTGTGTCTGCACCTCCCTTTTCACCCCAAGGGAAGGGTAAATTGAGGCAGGTTCGTGCTCCTTCCAGCTTGCTCTCCTGGATGTCCTTCTGGGGAACAGGTAGCATATGGCAAACACAGCTAATGAGAGCAGAAGAAGGGAAAAGAGAAGTGCTGAGCTGGAAATAGTTCCTTACATAAAGGGCTCTTTCCTCAAGCTCATTAGTGTCTTAAGG
>NW_008674482.1:0-6563 GCF_000695815.1 Acanthisitta chloris
TCTTCACAAGGAGCCACATGGAGAGGAAAAGGGATTACAGGTACAAGTTGCACCAGGAGAGGTTTCATCTCAACATAAGAAAGAAATCTTCACAGTAAGAATAATCATTCACTGGAACAACCTCCCCAGGAGTATGGTAGAGCCCCAGTTGCTGGAGGTTTTCAAGATGTAATTGGACAGAGTGCTAGATAATCTCATCTTCTATGAAAACTGGAATTACTTTCAATAAGAAAGTGTCTAGGTCTTGCTTGCTTCTTGCAGTAATAAATGCCAAAATTACCACTGATAATTAGGATGATTTACAGACTTATTAAAAGGTGAACATGTGTGAGTTTTTCCACATTTTCTCAGATTTGTTGTAATTTGTTTTGATGGTTTGCTTACTATAAAATTTATAGGACCAGTAGGAAAATAGAGGTGTGAAAGCAAAACTGTACAGTTTAATCTGCAGTTCTTTCTATAATGAAAGACTTATAGGACTCTGCTAATTTTATTTTTTTTAAGTAAATAGTAATTCCAGCTCCCTTGGGCAGTATTAACTCTATTTTCATCTGTTGCCTCATCATCACAAGAAGATACCAAAAAATTAGCAGCTACCACCATGTTTCAACTTATTGAACTGAAGACAGTAACATGCAGAGTATTGCGCAGTGGAGTCACCATTAGAGTGGGACACTTTTCAGTAGAGCCCTTCACATTTCAAAGCTGTTTTGCTATTTACGGCCTTTGATCCCACTTGCAATGCTGGTTAGGCTGACAACAGCCTCAGCCATACCTTCCATACATGAATAGACATGAGATTTCCATCCTTTCGCACACATTTGGTTTCTATACTGAAAACAGTTTCAAACTGTTTAGATGCTGGTGCATGGTGTGGACCACACCATGACATATCAGATGGTTTAATCCTCTGCCAGTTACTGAACAGCTTTTGTTTCCTTTCTAGGTCTCTCTCCAATTGAAATTCAGGGCAACATTGTGCCCCTCTCATGTACTAGAGAGACCTACCCTTTCCTTCCCTTTCCATAAAATTTCAAGGATTGGATAGTTTTAGAGCTATTCCATATTCAATCAAGTCCTAAAGTGATGGGTGGCTTCAGTGCCAAGCTGGCATTATGGAACTTTCAGTGCATATCCATTTCAATCTTTGCAATCAGATCAGGAGATCAGAGAGTATACACTATAATTATGTAAAAAGACTTTGCTTATTCACCATTCCAAAAAGAAAACTCAGGAGGTTGCCTATAGATAGGCTTGCTGTAGTAGCATTAGGCTATATTTACTACTTCTTCTTTGCATTAGTGAAGAAGAAGTAGTAAATATAAATTCTATATTGGCGCAAAAATAAATTGGCATTTGAAATCATAGAATCATAGAATTTAAGGATTGGAATGGACCTTACAGACCATCTAGTCCCAAGCCCTCTCCCATGGGCAGGGACACCTCCTCACTAGATCAGGTTGCTCAAGGCCTCATCCAGCTTGGCCTTGAACACCACCAGGGTTGGGGCAGCCACCATGTCCTTGGGCAATCTGTGCCAATGTCTCACCACCCTTATAGTAAAAAACCTTTTTCTTATATCTACCTAAACTTTCCCTCCTTCAGTTTGAATCCATTACGCCTTGTCCTAACATTGCAGTTCCTAACGAAGTGTCCCTCTCTGTCTCCCTTGTAGCCCCCTCAGATATTGAAAAGTTGCTATGAGGTCTCCATGCAGTCTTCTCTTCTCCAGGCTGGACAGTCCCAACTTCCTCAACCTGTTACAAAGGACTTTTAAAAACATCTGAAAAGCAAAAAACATGGTCATACCTACAATTATAAAAAAGGAGAATGGAAAAAATGTACTGATAACCTGAACAGTTTGCTACAAGCATATATTTTTATGTTCTTTGTTTGCCAAAACAGGTTCCTGCCTACAATTTTAGGAGACTGGAGTTAATCCATTACTTTTTTAAAAAATTTTAATACTAAGAGATAGTAAGCTTGATATTTCCACATTTCACTTTAAAATGAGGTCCAAAAGACAGACACAGCTCGAACTCAGAAAAAACACACTGAAATAGTAGGTGTTAGGGTGGAATGAATAGCAGGTGGCTGTGGAGTAGGCAGTTCTTCATTTGCATGTAAGATGTGACAGATGTATAAAAGTAAACATAGATTTAAATTATTTATCCTAGCCATTACTAGAAATAGCAAGTAACTTTGTAAAACATATTGAGTCTGACAAGAAAAATACGGAATTATTTTTTTCTCAACAGAGAGATTTCTGTGTTTCAAAGGGTAGAATTCTGAAAGCCATAAGAATGGTGTGAGGTAGAGTCTGGTGCTGGAGGAGACAAGTCACCAGAGATTAGAGGTGCTGTTTCTGACAGGGTTGCTTAGCAAATGGATCTGGAAGAAGAGAAAAGGAATATATAGAGTCTTCCAAAGAGCCTGGCTTTGCTCATACTCTTATAATAAGAAAAGCTATTCCAAGACTTTTTGTATATTACAACTCTTGGCTTAACAGCGTTATCTACTGTTTTGGGATGTTTTATTTTTCCCAGCAAATCCTATTCTGAAATTATCTTCAACAAAACATCTTCCAGGAATATCATTATGTCCAGATATAAGAAAGAACAATCTTTGATGAAGGTTTTGAAGAAACAACATAGACCAGATAATTCTATGCAAGTACCAGTGTCCAGTGCCAGGCACAAGTACTTTCGTCTTTGTGCATATCCAGTTTGTCATTTGTTATGGGCCTCCACTCTCTAATCATAGAATCAAACAGGTTGGAAGAGACCTCAAGGATCATTGAGTCCAACCTAATTATCAGTGGCAGGTTGTTACTGGGACCGATTATGAAATCAAAGCTCTCCCCAAAGAGATAAGAAAAGGATCTGCCATTCAAGACTGTTGGCATGAAGCACCATGCATGGAAGCAAGTGGCCTTTTGGTTTGCTCTGGCTTGGGCTTTCTGGGTTTGCATTTGTTTTGGGGGTATTTTTTGGTTGATTGGTTGTTTTTCACCTTTTGTTAGTCATTTTTTTTTGTAGGGTTGCTTGGTTGTTATGTTTTTTTTTAAAAAATTGCTGGCATAAGCATCCCATCACCCATCCTGGGAAAACAAAAGGGGAAAGGAACACCACTCCTACAAACACTAGCTGAGGAAGTTGGGGCTGTTCAGCCTGGAGAAGAGAAGGTTCTGTGGAGACCTCATAGCAACCTTCCAGTATCTGAAGGGAGCCTAGGGGGAAGCTGGAGAGAGGCTCTTCATGTGGAAGAATAGTGATGGCACAAGGAATAGTGGTTAAATTGAAAGAAGGGAACTTTAGGTTAAATATTAGGAAGAAACTCTTCCTAATGATGAGATACTGGAACAGGTTGGCAAGGGAGGCTGTCAATGCCCCAACCCTGGCAGTGCTCAAGGCCAGGTTGGATAAGGCCTTGAACAACCTGGTCTAGTGGGGAGGTGTCCCTGCCCATGGCCCTTGCAGTCCTTAACTTTCTACGATTCTACTCGTGATGCAAGGAGACAATGCTGCTGACATTGTGCCATCAAAGAAACAGAATCAACTCAAATAATTCATCCCAACTCACTTCAGAAGTTTAACAAAACCAACACAAAAGGAAGACAGATCGAGCTCCATCTTCTCAAAGTTTAAATTTTCCAAACCAAGAAATCCATTGTTATTGCTAGCTAAAGAAGTATCATATTATCATTAGTAAGTGTATCTGGAAAGAATCTCATCTCTAGTTCATCCACAGTGATACAACTAATTTCACTGCCAGATTTGCAACTTATTCTGCACCACAGCAGTGAGTTCCTGAATGTTCAAGTCAATACATCCTTGAAACTGTGCTATGAGTGGCTGTAATCAACTGAGGTGCACTAAAGCACAACTTGAATTAAAAAATTAATCAAGCGAGTGCCACAGGTTTCAGGTACTGGTCATGGCTTGCACTATATAGTATTTTGAAATCTCTGCTTAGATGAACTTGTAGGAAAAATATTGGGAACATCAGGATATTAAGTGTCACTGGAGAGCTGGACTAGGAGAGCTAGACAGAATCTTACATAGAAAATTCATCTGTATTTCCAATTCGATTGATTAGCAGGTTCTACCTCTAGGTTTCCTATGTCCTCATACAGCTCTGTTTGCCTAAAAATTAGATAACTACAGTTAGGCTAGCATTATTTTCTGCAAGGTTGAGTTAGTCAAGTTAGAAAGAATCTAGGTCATATTTTCTCAACTAAACTGTTTTTAGTATATTCTAGATTGGAATGTCAGAAAGTGAAATAGGACCACACATAGAGAGAATTAAGATAATGTAAAGAAATTCAAAATGGGATAGACACCACAAAATATATATATAACATAACCCCATCCATATGCTGAATTTTTAGTTGGAACAAGCAGTTCTTTTAAAAAGCGATCCAATTCTTCAATGGGACCATTAAAAATGAAACCAAGAAGGTGGGTCTTCCCACTAAGCTAAGATAATCCTTTGTAATATATAGAGAATTCAATTTCGTCTGTACTTGTACTCATCTCAGGAAGCTGTTGATTAGTTCCTGCTGTGGTTTTTCTAATAGATATCAGATGAAATTTATGGACAGGAATTGATTTCTCAGGCTTAGTGCCAATCTCCCTGCTGATTGGGTTTGGAGTTTATTTAGCAACTTCAACCTATTTCCACAGCATAGAGTTTGGACTGACAGTTTAGCTTTAGCACTATCACACAGAATGCTTGCCAACAACTGTCCATAAGTTTATGATTTTCTACTATGAAATGCATAATTTATAAAACTTAATGATATCTTTGAAAGGTTACACTGGGTTGGTCAGTCATTGTAATAATAAATTTATCTTTTTGTTTTCCCTCTTCTATGTTTAATAGAAAATATTGAATTTTTATACAGGCTTTCTCTCTTCCAAACCAAACACACTTGTGTCATTTCCCCTCTACTGCTTTCCTGAAAAGGAGAAATAAAAAACAGAAAACCAAAAGTTTCTAATAGAAATTGTAACATCAAAAAAAACCAAGTAGATTTCACAGATAAAATTTCAGAATGAAAATAATAGTTACTAGGTTTGGGAATAGTTTATTAATACAGCTCACACACCATTTCTGCATGTGTATATGTGAAATGAAGGTCCATCTGAAGGGCTGGAAGGAACATAACCATGTTCATTTTCACATTTAACCATCACACTTTGCCACACCAAAGGTCTTCAATAACATAACATCTTTGGACTACCCAGCACCTGCTCCAGACACTGATAACCAAATCTGTAGTCATACCTTGGGTTTCCACACACTTAACTGGAAATTATGTTTTCTTTTCTAACTCAGTCATAAAGCAGACAAATGGAATGTAGTTCCTCCATATGCTGCATCCTAAGAACGTTTTCTTTTCTAACTCAGTCATAAAGAATACAAATGGAATGCAGTTCCTCCATATGCTGCATCCTAAGAAATTAAACTATTATAAACTGTATTGAATTAGCAGCACAAATTTTATGTATCCATACCAGCCAAGACTGTATTAAAAAATAAGAAACTAAAGAGGCAGAAGCTATGCAAAAGCTTCATTAATTTCTTATCCTATCATTGCTTTATCAGTAATTAAGATTCTTATAGCTTAATTTTTCAAATACACCAATGTCTTTTTTACTTCAGAAGGTACCTGCCTACACTGAGATTTTAATTAGCTTGAGGAACGTGCATAGGAGAAATAGAAGGGAAAATAAAAGTAAAGTAAGAGAAGAAAGGTGTCAACAAGTGTGTTATAATTACCTGCAATTAAATTATAGTCATTTACATATAATTTCCAGCCTATTTGGATAAAGAAGAATTTATTAGCGATAAAGCCAAAAGACATGCTTCTGGCATGGAAGGACAGCTTCATATAATTTCCAGCCTCTTTGGATAAAGAAGAATTTATTAGCAATAAAGCCAAAAGACATGCTTCTGGCATTCAGAAACATATCCACACTTCCTTTACCAGAGATACTGTGTAAGGTAAGATGTAAGGAGATTATATATCCACACTTCCTTTATCAGAGATGCTGTGTAAGGTAAGATGTAAGGAGATTAAAGTTATGCTAAATTAAATGATACTATCAGGGAAAAAAAGAGACAAAATTTGAGGCACTTAACTCTTCAGATATTAAAAGCCAACTGCAAGTTATATATCAATTTGGAATAAATTCTTATGATAAACAATTGTATCCCTGGATACACCCAAAGAATCCAGTGCTCTTTTTTCTAATGGTATCAGCTGGTCTTTCTGGAAGCCATGACACATCCTGAGACCATAACAGTTAAGTCAAGCATTACAGATCCACTTTCTCTTACTGAAATTTGTCACTGTTGAGACCATAACAGGTAAGTAAAGCATTACAGATTCACTTTCTCTTACTGAAATTTGTCACTGCTGGGGGGAGATGTGATGAGTCTAGTTTTAATTCTAGTTAAGGTCTCAGCTTTCTTGATGATGCTTAAGTTCCTTGAATCAAGAAATATACAGTAGATATAGAGAAAAACTATCAAATTTTTAGAGCCCCAGCTATTCA
>NW_008674483.1:0-9180 GCF_000695815.1 Acanthisitta chloris
GCCCAGCCCCGCGCCGGGAACCTGCCCGCGGCAGGTCGGGCACACAGCAGTGTGAGTGAGCAGAGGTAGAACCAGGAGTAAGAGCGGAGTTGTCACCCGGATTGCAGCACACAGCTTACTCAGTCCCTCTGCTACTCCTAAAGTGACTTTGTGTTAGAGTACTGAAAGAAATTCACTAGTAGTCATTTACCCCTCGCTCCCAAACAACAACAAACTTCTCAAAATCTCCTTCCGTTCAACAGCTGTCAGTATAATTTAGTCTCGCTGTGTGAGGAAAGGAAAGGTGAGATCATGCCCTTGGGAAGAGTTGTAAGCACACTGAGTGGTGACAGTCCACCTCGTAGTGACTCATGTCATCAAATGCAGATGGTAAAGGACAAGGACTGAAAGACCAGGTAACAGGCTAATCCAAGGCCTCTCTTCTGCCTGCACACCTGTCCCATTCTTTAGACACTCACTACAAGACCATGGAGAGATGATCTTCCCCCTACTGACTACCACACTGAGAAGCTGCAGGAGCTGTCGGGTGCTATCAGCAGAGTTCACTCTGCCCTGCCAGGAGAGCTCCCCAAAACCACACTGAGGTCTGGGGCAAAGCTGCCAGAGACAATGGTGAGGTTCAGACTCATAGAACACAGTTCTATGACTTGGACAACCTGCTCATCAGCGTTTCTAGGAAGAAAAGGTATAGAGAAACCACACAATATATAACTGCAGGAGAAGCTAAGTGTGTATGGACAGCACATAAACACAAAACACCTGCAGGCACAGGTGAGAAGGACCAAGTGCCCACTATAAAGCTAATTACAAATGGCTTCACTTTTATTCAGCCACAGGAAGGAAGGGGCACTTTGGTAAGGGACTCCAACATGAATTAGAAGTGCAGCTTGGCAGAAACAGCCCCCTAAAACTTTCTTCTTTAAAAAAAAAAGGTCAGATTTTGAAATTGACTCAAGTTCAATTTTTATTTTCTAATCAAACTTTTAGACTACTCAGGCATATTTTCAGGGTTTTTGCTGCATGATCAAGGGCTGAAAACTCACATTTCCTCAAAGCAAAACCAGAGGGTTCTGTTCTGTGGTTTCTGGGAAGACCAAAACATCCTAAAACACCTTGTGGTAGCAGAAGGGAAAGTGTTAATGCAGCTATCCATGGTCTTCTATTTCAGTGTTCCAGCACTTAAGAGCCCAAAGATGTTGTAACTGTCCTAAGAGGATGCCAAGTACAGGACCACGTAATTATTTACTTAGCAACTCTTCCTAATTACACAGTGCAGTTGTGAACTGATCACACGCTATGTTTAAACATTCATAACGTATGCAGATATTGGCACTTAAAAGAGCTTTTGTTGACCACCAACAAACCCACACAAACTCCAGAAAGCACTGACAGTGTGTGTGCCCCAAGGCACCACACAGAGCTGGTCTTAGTTCTTCACTTTGGCAGACAAACTCACACTCTCTCCCGCAGGCAGAGGAGGTTCAGGGTTGCTGCAGCAGACAGCCCGCACGGCCTGGGGCTGACCTCTAGTGGCCCAGCACTGCTCACCTCCCTCCCAGTCAGCACCAGTCGAGTCTTTCTACTCAATTCTTTCACACTACCTCCTGGAGTCAACACACTTGCTCTGTTGTGGCACTGAGCAGTGGACGGTGCAACCCTAAACCCTGCGGGTACAGGTGTATGGTGATTCATGAAAAAGATGGTGAAGAGCAGTGCAGAAAGAGAGGCATTTTCAGCTCCACAGTGGTGCTGTGGCTGGAATTTGCATTTGGGAACAGTGAAGAAGTAAGGTCACTTTGCACTTTGCAGCACAGTTACCAACCAACTGCCTTAAATCCAGGACACAGGTGGCAGAAATGCATCTACTGAAGAGCAGGGAAATGGAAGGGAGATGTGGGACCCAGGTACATTCTGCAAGGGGTAGATGGCACTTCAGAACTGGCGAAACAGGTAAATTTACAAGGCCACTTGTTCTAAGACAGCAGGTACTGCTACTGAAATGACAAAAAAAAAAACCAACCCAAGAGTAAAACCAAAGAGTTTTGCAGGGAAATGTTTGTCTCTATTTCTTCTCCAGACCTTACAGGTCAGAAAAGTTTAGGTACTGCAAATAGTAAAGATAAACCAAATACAACTCTTCTCTCCCTCAACAAATGGTATTATTTGATGGGATGGTCCTTTTTATTTACAAAAGTGACACTGTGCTGATGCACACTAAATAGGGCAAGCTGCTTGCTTCTGAAGCTGGGAATTCCAGGAAGAATGCAAAGCTGGGCAAGGCAGCTAAAGGGACAGTGGCTTAGTGAAAAGAGTGGAGGAGAAAGAGAACACAGTGCTCGAGATTTCCCTGACAACTGTTCACTCAAGTCTATGGGTCTTAATACTTGAAGGGTTATACTTGGTGATACAGAGCAGGCTGAAAAAATAGGCTAAGAAACCCTCCAAAACCACTGAAGTGCATAAATTAAGACCACTAAAGAGAGCAAATGCTTGTTTGGCCTTCATAAAAAATGCACTGAACAAAGCCCATGGCCTCACTTTTCCTTTGGTTACCTATAGCAGCAATTTCTCTGGAGAACACAGGTTGTTCCTCCTGCTGCACACAAGTCTCTAAGGCCTGTTGGACATTCCATAAAAAGTTTGCTTTCCACTCTTCTAATGTTTTCCACTAATCAACACTACATGGATCAGATTAACCTCTTGAAACAACCTTGCTTTGATTGTCCAAGTTTCTTTTCTCAACAGGTAGCCCAGCAAGCAAATGCTGTTAACCTAAAAGCATCTGGCAACACTAACATTATTCCAGACAGGAAAGGAGGATGCTTGCTCAGCCATCAGAAATAAAGCCTCTTTAGGCACAAAGAAATACCAATGACTTCACCCAAAAAAAGATGACTGAGTCTCCTGAATTTGCCCAGTGGTAACAGTACCAAGGGCAGCGTAGCAGATGGTGACACTCCTTTATGAAATAAAATCAGAGGCACAAGCACCCAGAAACACAAGCCAAGTGTACAATCTGAGGCCAAAGTGATTTCAAAGAAGCTGAATTACACCAGGTGTCACAGAATAAGAGCTCTAATCACCAAGCAACCTAAGGACTCTTCTCCTCCAGCAAACCAAAAAAGAGGATTTTGAAAACAAAGCAGAATTTCCCAAGTGTTGGGTCTCTTAAGTACAGGCAGGTTTACTCTAGGTATGTTTACTTCATTATCTATTCCAAGCTTATATTATAATGCTGAAATTAACTGTTTGTCCACCTTAAATAATGAACATCAGCTGAGATGCAAAGAAGTGTTTTTATTGCAAGAACAGTGAGCAGGGAGAGAGGGTTGCATCTTCACCTGAGTGTGACCCAGCGCAGATTGAAACCAGCCATCCTTCTGGTTTGAGTGCGAGCTGCTGTCAGGTGTACATCATTTCTGCCATGTGAGACATTTTCTTTGGAATATACAAGTAATACTCCATGTACCCTGAAAGATCTTCAATAGTCACATCATCCACAAAAGCCCTGGCTTGCTCAGAGCAAGAACGTGGAGAACTTGAGGGAGTTCTTGATGGCAAAGACTGGGAGTGATCCTCAGAAACTGTTCTGTCAGGTGCTAGTGGGAGGGTGTTCTGCAAGCCAGAGAATTTGTACACCTCCATATCTTGCCACAGTTTACACTGACAGGCTTTATCTGCACAAGCACACGGTTTATTCGTGTTCAGCTTGGACATGGATTGGAAGTCAGAAAGCTCTGTAGTCTTTAGGCTTGCTTTGGATACTAGAGAAATGGCAGCTGGAGAGCTCTGTCTGTTCTCTGACGCCAACTGTGTCACAGGAGCTCCCAAGGACTCAACATCAGCTTCCTTCTGGCCAACATCAGGAGCAACACTGCACCGTTCATGAGCACAAGCTTCCTTTGGGACTGGCATCCCAAACCCACTGCTGTCATCCTGGGCATCAATCTGGCTCTTCTGCACAAGCTGGCTGCACGTGGAATGTGATTTTGTGCTGCAATGGATAAACTTTGGAGGATGAAGAATTGGAGACTTGGAACGCCTGCGACGCTGCGTTCTCACAACTCCTCGTGAAGGTTTCTTCACAGACCTGCCAGGGAAACACACAGAAGGGAGTGAAGGTTCACTGTAGGACTCATTGCTGGTTTACAAGTAACATTGGGCAAAACCTCTACTGCATTTATATTGCATGCAAGAGCTTTAAACTCAGAGCATTTGCTCAGGATATTCCATGACCTTGGAATTTGACTTTGTTCTAGCCAAGCAGCTGCATAAAATATAAAAGGGACACCTGAGAAATGAACCCCAAAGGCTTTTAAGGTTAGAAAATGAGTAAAGCATGTGAGACGTGACAAAATAACCTCTGAGAGAAAGATGAAGCACGAGAAGACATAACAAAACTAATGAACCAAGGGCAAAGGGTGGTTTTGTTTCAGATGAGCATGAAGTTCTGCACAGACACTCCAGAAACCAATTTTTTATTTCAATCCAGATCCCAAGGCACAGTGAGAGCTTCTGCAGTGTCAAACAACGATTGAAATAGATGTATTCATGATTGTCTGATTCAAAACCAGCAGTTCACATTTGTATTGAGAAATATCTAAGATGCTGATCAGCATTTCCTTTCACATCACATAACCATAAATAAGAATAGCAGTCACATATGAGCACAAAAAGGTGGTGTGGAGTATTATAAACAGTTCCTTAATAAAGCACATTGAGGTGCATGCTTAGGGGTGTACTTAGTAGAAACTTGTCTACTTAACATTCCTTTTCAATGCAGGATTGAAGTAGTCTGACCATCCCAAGCCTCTCTTACCCATGCCAGGTTTCCTTAGAAGCACACACAGTCTTAGATTTGGTTTCATCTGCCACTGTTCTAACTAGTGCTCTGGGACTTGTCCCTTCACCCACAGAGAGAGAACCAGTAGATCTGTGAAAGGCAGAATGAATACAGTTAACAGCTTAGACTGGTTAGCATCATGACAGTGAAAAAATCCACCTTACGAATCGCCTTTGCCAGAAAATATTGCTCCAAATCATTTAGAACATGTCTTACAAGACCTGCCCACAAAGACCCAAATCAGAAGGGTAAGTGTTTACACATTCCTATCTCAAAGGTTTGTATAACAGACTCTTTCAGCAAACTATGCCATTCAGCAGCTCCAATCCCCACGTGCCAATGACCAACACACACAATGGCTAAATTTCAGCTTCCCGGGAGAGGGGAGGGGAAAAACACCATCACTGAAGAAACACGTCTCTTTTTCCAGAGACAAATAAACCATTCTTTCCTAAAAATAAATGTTCTTTGGACATAAATAGACTTTGTTTAGCTGACGAACACTTGAGCCTCTGTCTACGACAGCATAAGCTAAAACTCTTCATACTACTGCAAGTTGAATCACTTGAGCAAGAGTTGTGTCAGACCTTCAACTTCTATTCAAGCCAGAGACCTTACAAGATTCACTAGATTTTCTGGTGCTATAAATTCATCCCAGACTCCCATTTTCAAGGCCCTATAATAAACCCACAATAAATTTTTCCAAGTTGTGACTTCATGTGTTACACTGGAATTCCCAAGAAAATTACTTTCCAAATCCTATACTAAATTAGTTTGGAGGCAGGGTAGATTCCCTGAAAAGTGGAAATAAGTCCACACACATTGGTCTAGGATAAGGTTAAGAGAATCCAAACTATTAGTCAAACTAATTTCCACTCAAAGGCCACCAGTAAACTCTCCAAAGTGATTAAGTATGCCCAGCTGGGGTGGGACCAGAGATGCTGAAGAAATGAGAGACAATTCATTACTAATGAGTTTAATTAATTAAACAAAGGATAACTTTAGAAGCTCATCTGCTCACAATCTCAGCTCTGTGGTAATTCTAGTTCCTACCTGGATCTTTACACGCTGCCTGACCTACACTTCCCTTTCAGTGTCCAGCATAACTGCATCACTGGTAACAGCTCACTGGAACAAGAGACTGGACAGATAATATGCAATAGTGCAGATTTGTCAGCAGAAAAAAGGTATTATATACAAGCATAGAAGCCTTGCTTAATTTCAGATAACAGTGACCATCACCAACACAAGACACATGGTATTCTGCTACCTGGGACAGTGAGGGTAAGAGCCACATGTCCAATCTCCCACAAAACAGGACAACTCAAGAAGCGTTGCTTCCCATTTAGTGATTTTGGTTATAAATAGAAAATTTTTGACAGCAATGAAAATAGTTTGTGTGGGAATCATGCACTGAACCCAATGCTCTCCTTCACTGGCATGGAAAGAACGTTTCTCTCCTGGGAAAAGATGGGCCTTATTCCCATGACAGGCCTTCAGAGCAGTGACAATACACTAACTTCAGCAGCAGAGTCCTAGTGCTGTGGGTCTAGTGCTGGTAATCTCTGGCAGCCACATTCATGCCAAATTCATTTCGAGCATGCTGTAAACTGCTGACTGTCCTGAGGTTTGTTTCAAGCCTCTTGCAAGCTGACAGCAATCAAATTACAACTCCTTGAGAAGTGCAGTCTGCAGGTAGTGAATTTATTTCAGTTTCTTTAACTACAATGAAGTCTTTCCATGCCTAACCTTTTGCAATTACCTCATTCCCTCAAATTTCACATCAAGGGTGTTCCCTCCTGGTCCATTATGTTAACTCTGTGCCTCCCTGTGGTGTTACTCACCCAGCTGTGTCAACTCTCAGCTTTTTGAATGCTGTCTGCAGGCTTTCCTCTTCTCCATCCTTAGCTTCTGATTTCATCATTGGGATGGCCACAAGGTGACAGAATTACCATGTACTGCTACAAGCAGAAAAAAAACAAACCTATGAAAATAAAGGCCAAATCCTTGTTAAAAACATTAGTTGCCCAGCAGCACCGTAATACATGAAAATAAACTCAAAATAGCACATTGAGCACACAAAGCTGAGGTCATCCTACTAGAACATTTTTGAAAGCTGATTCAGAACGAGCCTTATGATACCCAAGAATGAAACAAACAGTCTCTTGTACAACTAGAGGTGAATTAACGATTCAAAGTAAAATTTGGTGTCAGTAGCATCTGACATATCCATTACAGTCCAGACTGACTCTTCTATTTGTCTTATGGCATCACCAGAATAATTCCAGAAGAGGCAAAAGTGAGATGGAACAGCATTAGAAACAGTCAACTTTCTGCAACTCTTATGTTCAAATTTGGGACTCAATATTACATCTGTACTTTAAAAAAAACTCCAAACTTAACAGATTTTTCTTAAAACAAAAAAAACTTTTAAGCCAAACATAATTTTTTGATCTTAAGTCTAGATCCCAGCAAGAGCTACAGTGGTGAGGCCAAAGCTGAAGTGCCGTGTCCAGCACTGCACTCCGCACTGCTAGAGAGACACTGATGTGATGGAGAGAATCTAGTCAAGGGCTGCTAAGATGATGAATGAGAAAAGGCTGAGAGAGCTGAGACTGTTCAGCCAAGAAGAAGAAAAGGGCTCAGGAAGGATGTCACCAATGTATATAATAGCTGGAGGTTGGGTGCAAAGAGGACAGTCAGGCTTTGCTCAGTGGGACAGGATCAGTGTGACACACACTGAAGTGCAGGAGGAGCTGTCTGACCATATGGAAACACTTCTTTGCTCTGAGGGTGATGCAGCACAGCCTGCCCAGGGAGGCTCTGGGGTCTCCCTCCCTCCTCGGGGATATTTATAAGCTACCTGGACATGGTCCTGGGCAAACAGCTTGAGGTGATCCTGCTTGAGCAGGGGAGTGAACCTCCAAGAATCCCTGTGCCAGCTTCAACTGTCCTGTGATTCTGCAACTTCCCGAAGTTCTAGGAATCCCTCACAAAGGTAACTACCCAAACTCTGGAAATTATAACAGCTCCTGTAAGCAGAACACACTTACACAGAGCCCTAACTCTACCCAGCAGTACAGCAATAACTCCTACATTAGTACTACTTTTACCAACTGAACAACAGTTTTTTTGTCGTGTGGAAAAAGGTCTTGGTGAAGAGAGAGGAGTTATCTGAAGCTCTGCAGCACAGTCAGTTATGCAGATTGAGAGGGGTAATTTCTGTTCCTTCACAACCTCACTCGGTTGGATGTGGCAGCTCTCCTTGCTGCTGCTCTGGCTGCTCACTCTGCTGGGATTTCACCTGGATGCCCTGGATTGCAGACAGCTATTATGACACACACAGAAGGATAATGTATCATAGCAATTTCAAGGCACATGTTGTCCAGCGAGTCAGACAGGGAGTAAACACGAGGGGCGGAAGCTTACACAGACACTGGCAACATGATGCTCCTCTGAGCAAGTGGCTATGTCATACACTCTCTCAGTCAAACACCACTGCTCTGGTGAAACAGAATCCCTATTTAATTCCTGTCCATCTTTAGATGGTTCTTTAAAATTACAAATAAAATAAAATCAGCCTACTTTTTTTTTCTTAAATACCAAACTCCTGTACTATATAACCTTAGCAGGAAGATGAGAGTAAGAAGGTTTACATCACTGTACATTACTCAAAACATAGTACCAGCTTTAGTATTTTATCGTGCTGTGCTTTACCTCCCGCACAGTAAACACTCAAAACAGTGCAGAATCCATTTAGATAAAAGTCCATTCACTAAATGATAACAAAGTATAAACTGAAACATTTTAGATGCTGCAGACGATTAAAACCAATATAAAAATACCAACTACTTGGAAAAACAACCAAAGCTTAGCCTTGTCTCAAAACCCACATTGCAACTAATGTTCTTTTACCCTAGGAAAACACACGCCCGCCCTTTTCAACTTCGTTTTCGCCTATTTCCCAGCAGCGCCAGACTATTAACCCAACTCAGTGCCCTGCGAACCATCCACCACCGCTCGCCCAGCGCCGTGGGACGAGGGGCAGGCACAGCCAGGCGGTGTCCAGGGGGCACCGAAAGGGATGAACGCGAGCTCAGCGACATTCCCGGCCACGGAGCACGGAGACAGGACACGGCCCCGGGGACACAGGGACCGGGACGGGACACAGGGAGCGGGAACAGCACACACAGGGACAGGGAGACGGGACACACAGGGACCGGGAACGGGACACACGGACCCCGGGACGGGACACACAGGGAACGGGACACACAGGGAACGGGAACAGCACACACAGGGACGGGGACAGGACACACAGGGACCGGGAACGGCACACA
>NW_008674484.1:0-18341 GCF_000695815.1 Acanthisitta chloris
CGCCGCCGCCATTGCGCTGCTCGCGGGACTGCTGTGTCATAGAGCACTCATGGGGTCAGCCTGGCTGGGTGAGACCTCAGCGATCACCCAGTCCAACCCTACCGTGGTCACGAGACAATGGCACGAAGTGCCACATCCAGTGTCAGCTTGAAAACCTCCAGGGATGGTGAATCCACCACCTCCCTGGGCAGCACATTCCAATGCCTGAGAACTCTGTAAAAAATCTCTGACTAATATCTAACCTAACCCTTCCCTGGCAGAGCTTGAGTCTGTGCCCTCTTGTCCTGCTGCTGGTTGCCTGGGAGAAGAGACCCAACCTCCTGTCAGGGAGTTGCAGAGGGTGCTAAGGACTCCCCTGAGCCTCCTCTTCTCCAGGCTGAACACCCCCGGCTCGCTCAGCCTCTCCTCATGGCACTTGTGCTCCAGTCCCTTCACCAGCCTCGTTGCTCTTCTCTGGACCTGCTCCAGCACCTCAATGTCCCTCCTGAACTGAGGGGCCCAGAACTGAGCACAGTACTCAAGGTGTGGCCTCACCAGCGCAGAGTCCAGGGCAGAATCACCTCCCTGGTCCTGCTGACCACACTGTTCCTGACCCAGGCCAGGATGCCATTGGCCTTCTCGGCCACCTGAGCACTCTGCTGGTTCAGCTTTCTATCTATCTACAGTTCCAGGTCCCTTTCTGCCTGGTGCTCTCCAGCCACTCTGTCCCCAGGGGTTGAAATGGACCTTCTATATCACCCAGTCCCAACCCTCTGCCCTGGGCAGGGATACCAGGGTGCTCAAGGCGTTACCCAGCCTGGCTTTGAACACTAAAATCACCATTTTATTTTAAATCACCCATTAGTGCCAATCAACAATTAATTCCTTAGAGTGAGCTCATGAGATATAAGTTTAAGCAGTTGGGTGTCCAGGTTGGTTCCACAGTTAGGCCTTGACTCCACAGTAGCTCACAGGTGAGTCCTGTGGGAGTTGTTTCTGTGTAATGCCCACAGTAAAATCCTAATAAAATTGGTGATCTGCCTGAGGCAACTGCCCCCTTCTCTGTGAGGAATTGCTCTGGCTGCAGGTGCAGGTCCTGACTCACTCCCAAACACATGTACAGTGGTGGATCCACCTTAGTTATGTCCTTCTGGCAGGGACAAAATCCATGCTCCGAGGAAAGCAGAACCCAGAGGAAAGCACAAGTGTCACTGGCCTGAATTACTGCTGCAATGTATAGTGGGATTAATGCGGAGCTACACAGTGGAAACATGCTATGACCAACTCCTCCAGCTGTCAGTCAGGCAGAGAGTATAGTAAGCCCAAAGAGACTGTTTTGCAGTAAAGAAAAGCAAACCCAAAACTAGGGAAAAGTAGAACTGAAATGCAAGCATTAAATTTAGTAGCTCATGTTTTGTCTGGGGGAAATCACAGATTAATGGGCAAACTGAAAAATTCCTGAATTCAGTGGCTCCTTCCCAGAATAATTTCAGCAAGTTTTACCTCTAATACAACAAGATTTTGCAGCTGAAGCAAAATCCAGAATAAGGTGTGGTGTAGTTTTTATTGAATAAAGTCAGTCCTCCAAAACATTAGCAAATAGCACTGAAATGAAGACATAGCTTTGCATTTGCGGTTTTAAAATTTGCATTACAATTTGTTTGCCAGTGAGCTTAAGATAACCATTTAAACCTGGTTTGAACTGAAATGAAAATCCTGTTCTTCTTGGTTTCTTTTTTTTTTTAGAAGAGAAACTGAGACCTGGAGCACTGAGAGCTGTTTGTTGCCCCCTGCTTTTTAAAAAACCTTTTAACTTCATGATTCTTGTTGTGTACCAAATCTGCTAATGCCAAATGTGGCTTTGGTGCTTGTGCTTTACTATTTCTCATTTATCAGCTAAATGCTTGGTTATCAATCATAAAACTAGTGATAACATCTGCAAAGGGGTGAGTTTTCCCAACATCCACTGGTACAGCCCTTGTCCAAGGAATTCTCTCGGACTGCAAAGCAGCAGCAAAGAAATAGAAGCATAAAATCATATATACAGGGAGTGTGCACATGTGAACAGGCAGAAAATATCCATGTACCTGACACTAGCCAACTGTACAAGGGGTTTCCAGTTCCTCACTGATGTCTTATTCCCAGAGGTGTGTCTAGGAAGAGTATCTGGACTTTATGGGAAGTTTCTTGCTGAAAAGCTGCTGACAAACCTGTGGCTGTATTCCTGCCAGGGCAGGGAAGATGGGATGTGACAGGATCATTCTCTCTGCCTTTTTTGCCTCACTGTCTCTTCTAGGGTTTTACTTGGTTTTACCTTTGTTGGTTTTGTCTCCCCTTCTAAATAGATGACAGACCCTCTAACAGGGTATAGCAGCTCAGGCACAATTTGGGGAAGTCCCATTTAATGGAACAAAAATAGGCTAATGCTGCTGAGGCTCTCAGAACTGCCCTTTGAAGCAGGAAACTTTTGGTTCTAGGGTATTTTGGTTCTCTCCCATCAGGAAGGATCTTCAGCCTGGAATAGAAGGGGTGGAAATAACTATTCATGATGAAAATGCAATGAATGAGAGCTGTAAAATGTTACTGGTTTCAGTCAGAGGTTTTCAGCTGAGAGTTGAAAGAGGAACCAATCTATGAGAAGTTAAGAACTGGACCTTTTTGAAGAAGAGCAGTGTATAAAGGTTTTACCACCTTCATATCAAACATACACAAAGAAATTTCCCTCTGAAGCAAAAGCCTTACAACAGATTTCACAGACCATTGTCTCTCTAGACAGATTGCAAAGCAGTTTCAGCTACTGCTCTTCTTGCTGAACAAAGCACTTTCAAAAATACCTCTACAGACATTGAAAAGAAAAGCAGAAAATTTTCCTTCCTGTTCAGGAGGTGGCAGTGGAGACACAGCAGCGGAGGAATGTCAGCTGGAATTTAAGTGGTGTTTCAGGGAAGGATGAAGGCAGGATAAATTCACTGGCCATGACTGGGTTATGTAGTGCAGAGCAACAGCCCCTGGAGAAATGGCTGTTTTTAAGATAGGAATAAATGAACAGCAAAGAATCAAACGAGAAATTTAGTCTTCAGGAAACTGCGAAGGAAACTCATTTGAGTGTATTACAGCCACTTCTGCTGTCAACCCTTATGGTATTTACTTGTGTTTATATGAGATATTTCCTTCTTTAATTAGACTTTGCAACACCAAATGTATGCACAGCTTGAGGCATGAGTAACACACAATGCAACTATGCTTTAGATTGCTTTGTACAGCAGCATCCATTACAATTCCATGTTACTGTGCTGGTGGGACACATTTGTGAGCATATGAAAAGATACATTCAAAACATTTACTTCAAAATGCAATTTTATATGGTCCTTCTTCCAAATGCCTTACCACAGTAGGTGATCCATCCTAACAGCAGCTCTTCAGGAGACATAAATATAATTTAGTTTTCTCATTGTTTGGATACAAAATTTAAAGCAGGGGTTTGTCTGCCTTGCCCAAAGCCTCACAAAAACTCAATGGCAGAGCCAAAAATTCCTGGCTTTCAGTACTTCTAGTGCTGTGCTTGCTTTCTCTTAATTAAAGATGGATTGGTTTTGTTTTTCCTCCCTCTGGCTAGCATCAGAGGGTGCCTGATTAGCAGTTTGTGCTTTGCCTTTAGTTGTTTATGGGTTTCTACAGTTCCATGGTTTGGTTTTCATACTGACAGATTTTCTTAGGTCCCCTCGACTGGGTGGGAGCAGCTGTAGCTTTGCTTGAGAGCTCAGGGACAGAGTAATGACAATACTATCTTTTTATAACGGACTGAACTGAATGGGGATGGAAAAACCATCAGGAGCATTTCTAGGATATATCAGGGAAAATATATTATTCATTTCACAAATCACTGTAACTACTGATCAAGGGAGCCAGTGTCCCAGATTGTTGTGGCATATGTAAATTCAAGGAGATAATAGGAGCTTGGATGGGTGGATCAGCAGAAAGGCAAAGTGAGAACCCACTGACAGTTGTATTTCTACTCCATGAGAGTGTATTTTTGGCAAGGGAGATTTTAAAATAGATTTTTTTAATTATTGGGTTTAGATTATGCAGCACAATAGAAAAAAATACTTAGCCAGGTGAAAAGGAACAAGAAATGACTATGGCTTAGGGACGCATTTTCCTTGTTAATGAGTTATTAGAATTTATCTTAGAAAAGCAGTGACCCAGAAGCTTTGTGTGAGCATGGGCACTTGTGTTCACTCACATGGGCACTGGTGAAAAGTTGTGGCCAGATAATAACAGTGGTTCTCTCTGAGCTGTGACCAGTGCCAGGCTGGAATGGCCTACACTGCCCTCAGCGTGTTCACACCTTGTTTTGAGAGCGATGGGAACACCAAGCCTTGAACAGCTGGCAGGTCTCCATGCAGGCAAGGTGTGTTCCCTCCAGTGGTTAGACTGGTTTTCCCTTTGGGAATACACAGTCTAGCTGGGATCACCTTGGGCTGAGCTGAGCTGACCCACTCCCTTTCATTGCAAGGCTCAACAGGGACAGTTGAAACTTGGACTTTTCTCACTCTCTGTGACACAACTGAGCTTCCTGAGGGTTGAAATGCTTTAGCTTAAAAAGTCTTGGGGGCTTGACATGGGAAAACCCAAATAAGCTACAGTTTACAGGAAATGCTGCCAGATGACTCAACATTCCCTTTTGGCAAGAGCTGTGGCACCATGACTAAGAACACTGTGCTGAGAAAGGAGGTTGCACATGACACTTCCGCAGGCTCTGGAGTCTGTGGCGCTACTTGCATGGAGCAGAAACCCTCACTGGGTGGCAGCAGGCAGGGCCAGGCTGTGCTGAACAGCAGCTACGCACTCAGAAACCGCTTCTGGCAGTGTGGTGCAGATACCCAGTGTTACAGGAAGGAAGCTCCACCACTTATGTCTTCACAGGAGTTTCACCTCTGAGCCTTTCTCCTTTATTTGAAAGAATTTTAAGCTGCTTGAAGCAAGGATGTCTCTCACTGTGCATTGTGACACGTTTAAACATCAGTTGTACATAGAGTTTTATGGGAACAAACTAAGAATATCCAGGCTCAGTCTTAGCCTCATTATGCAGAAGTTTCCACTTTACAACTCTTACTTGGGAAAAATTTTATTATGGGAACTGAGAGTGCCTCTTTTCCTTGCAGTGCAGTGCGATGTTCTGAATGTGTGAGGATGAGGAGAGAAGCAGTAAAGTGGAAACAAGAGGAAGAGCAGAACCCACAGGTACTTTCATGCCTACACACATATTCATGAATTGTTGCGCAGAATCAAGGACATCTTTGTATTTCTGGAGTTTCAAAGCAACTTAAATTTCTTTACAGCCTATTCTGTAGACTTGTAGTTGTTGAACTCTCCACTGCAAACAAAACTGAAGAACAAAATCCACACAGCCAAGCCTTTTTTTTTTAATTATTATTCTTATTTGACACTCACATTACAAAATTTAGAAACCATAGACAGTTCAGGCAAACTGTTAAAACACAGTATAAATTAGGGGTTTAATATATAAATTCTATACATAGGTAAGTTAGCTGGAACATAACTGACAAAAGGATTTCATAACAATCTTACCACAACTGTATAAAAAGGCATGGGAGTAGGATGGGCACTATCATCATGAATGCAGGTTAAGACACTTTCCACAACAGCTATAAAGCGTAACAATGACCATGCTATTCTCGCAGTGTTTATGTGGGGAACAGTATGCAGATTACCATTAACATTTTGCAAGATCTATGTACAGTCACAAAATCATAACAGCCACTTTCAAGTAACTTTACTGTTTCCTGCCTGTGCAATTTTGTTCTGAGGACTTCTAACAAAGCTACATGGTTTGAGCATTATGGAGGGGTTACAGGTTGGACTCAATGATCTTAAAGGTTTTTTCCAACCTAAATGACTCTACAATTTTATGATTCTATGGTAGAGGGATTTCAATTTGACCCAAAAATACTAATCCTAACATGAAATTGCTTAATTCAATGAAAAAGATACAGGAAAAGCACAGCTCCTCATTACTATCACTCACATGATTAGTATGTACCAGTCTTTTAATCCACACTTATTTCCTAGCTTTATTCTTTTTCAAAACTAAGGTGAGAATTTAGTTCCCATTTTTCTAAGCACAGTTGTAAAAAGGAGTTACAACAGAAGAAATGTAAAACTAAAATTTGGATATCTTTATGGGGTCATTTTGTGAAAGGATGTGCTGCCCAGGTGACCCTGGACCTGTCATTCAACCTTTGAATTTCTCAATCCAAAAATAAGGACAGTTCTGCTGACCCATTTTTACTCTCTGCACTTAGGTCTGTGGCTAAACAGTGTTATTCTAATAGTTTTAGAATAATATATTCTTGGAGTTTAGGTTTAAGATATCTGATCATCACTGTTGCTAAAAGTGAAAAAAATCTTAAAATCTGTTTTTTCACCTTTCTAAGCTGATGAACACTTGTTAAGAGTTCTGAAACCCAGAGGATAATTTATTTCCCATCTGTCTTGTGTATTAGCAATGGTGTTTTTACAGACAGATCCCTAAGGGAAGTACTTGTACATTTGTAAGAATCATATCTTGAAACACTTGAATTTAATAGCTCTGTGTGTGTGTCTTTCACTAAGTTTTAATAATTAGGAGGATGCTGTTGGAACAATTCTTCCCTTTTAAGGCGAGGACAGACAGTAAGTGATAAACCAACTTGGGCTGCTATGGAAATACATATGATGTCAACTGTCCAGACTACAGCCCCCCATTTTCTCAACTCTGTTTGCCCATGGGCCAAACAACAACAAACCATCATACATTTGTTTCAAAAAGATTGGAATTTTAGAAGCATAATTAAATAATGAAAGCAGTGATATAGTCCTGACCAGTAACAGTTCACTGAGGAAGCCACATTTCTCTGAAAGTAGCTGGACTACGGAATTTTCTGTTCAGAAATACATTAAATGGGCTTTGCACCTTTTAGAAAGAAGTTTCCTGTACAGACATTTAACTTGTAGGACTCCTGAGCTCTGAACTCTTAAGTCTTCTGCATTCAAGGAGGCCTGGGAACATTGCTGTACTGCAGTATTAATCTGGGCTGGCAGTTTTAGGGCCACAGGGATGAAAAGAGAGAAGGACTCCTATTCTTTTATGACAGATCTGGAGTGTGATTACAGAGCCTTTGTATAGCAGAGAGTTAGAAAAACGTTCCTTTGGCATTTTGCAAGAGCTGTTTATGGAGCAAAATACTGCCCCTGTGGAGGGAAAGGCATCAAGGGAAGGGTGAACAGTCTAAGCCACGTGGAATTTACAGCACTACAGCCTGTGCAGGCCTCAGTGCAGGGCAGGGTTAGGGTTAGGGTTAGGAGTTAATTCATTGGATCAGGTTTAGTCCTTCAATTTGCTGCTGAAACTTCAACAATGTCAAAGAAAACTTTTGCTTTGCTAAGGCTGGATTTTCACCCTGTAAGTGCACTGCCCATCTGAGAGTTGCACCTGGCACAAGGACTGTACCAGCTGTCAATGCAATTTAATCCCTATGAATAACTAAAACTTGTACTACAGTTCATATTACAGGACTGCCCCAAAGCCCGTTAAAATCAACTGGAATTTTTCCTCTGGCACATGGTTGTGCTTGGGATCAGCCTCATTCCATGGAACACAGTCATTGCTGGGCCAGAGACTGTTAACTATGTAACATTTTTACACTGATGTGCATAACAGGATCTTTTCTACTAACATCTTTTTATCCTTAAGTCCAATTACATATTCAGTAATCTGAGCTCTGTTCTAAACTGATTTACAGTCATGTGCAAACCAGTGCTCATGTGCTTTAACAAAAGGTGCAGAAACTATTGCAATAAAACATGACAAACTAACCAAGTCATCAGTAGGGCCAGGCATGATTTTAACTGAGTGATTGATTAGCTTATCATCACTGACCACATCATAAAATATTTTCAAGTTGAAAAAAAATACCTCTACACTTTAATTGTTTTTTATTTGAAGTGCTTTAGCAGCTGTTTACACTTGGTTAAAGTGACACCACAGCAGTGGCTGGGATCACAGTTTACTTCCAGATCTGTATGTCCTCTCCACATGGGGAACTGCCAGAGATGTACAACAGGACTGTGTTCCCTAACAGGGAATAACCATAGTGTACTCTGATGCACAAGGTTCTGGTGTGCTTGACTCATTTCAAGAGTTTTTGCCCTAAAATTCAGTCACCCCCAGCAGACCTACATTCATCCACCTTCAATTCAGTAATGTGATTGATGCTGATGTGAAATTGAGGGCAAGATTGTATGATCAAGTGTCTTTTGCAAGGCATCGAGCAAGTTCATCTACTGACTTCAATACAAGCTGAAGGCACACGATTTCCTCATTGCTTTCCACTGGGCTTTGTATCTAGCCCCATATTGCAGAATGGCACACTCAAGAAATGAAAAAGTAGAACTTTTTCTACCACTCTGATTACACTGGGGGAGGTGCAGAAGTGATTTCATCTATCTGGGTCTTTTAAAATATTGCTGTATACACAGAAGCTACATTCATGTTTCTGAAACACTGTCATAGTCACATCTTACTAGCTTAAGGGTTTGATACTAACACCACTGACCTATAGGTGTAGGTTGGCTCTGTTCTCTGTGTAGCATTAGCTCAAGCAGCTGTTGGGGAGGTGAATCCACTCAAAAAAGTGGAATTAGAAAGCCACAACATTACTACTAGTCTCTTGTCTAGATATTAGTCTAATGACTACATGCCTTACAGTAGCTTAGCGTGAAGTCATACTTTCTTTTCAGCATGGTAGGAGTTCTTTATACCTTTATAGCAAGAAAAATTAATTACTGGACAAGTTTTTAAAATAATTTTCATGGAATATTAATACACTTTTGGAAGAAATCTATTCCCCAAAATTGTCATCTTTTCTTTTTAGTTATACCCGTGCTTCATGAAACCTGTTGGTGAAGCAAGGCCCTAACCACTCTCCTGCCAGGAGCTGTACACCCTGGTTAGGCCAAACAGGAATTAGAAATGCAACTGACAGCTGTAACTGTTTCTATTTAAATCAATAGGATTTTAGCTACAAAATGATGTGAAGATAAGCTATTGTTCCTGAAGTCTGTTTTTTAAAAGCACTGTCTTCTCATTTTAAGTTGTTCTGCACTCTCATCTCCAAGTCATTGTGCAAAGAGCAGTGAGTGTCTCTGGACATCAAATACTACTGATTAATGTGCTATGCACCTCTATAAAGCAATAATTGCCTCAGTACTCCCCAAGAGATGAGGCTGTTTAGCACCTCTGAAAAAAGACCTTTTAAATGTGTGACTAGATAAAGGCTTAAGGATAATTTAGTGCTTCTGACAGTCCCACTAAGCCCTTAATACCCACCTAAATCTGACCTTTATGCTTCCATTTTAAGTAGTGATGTTTGAAAGTTTTGGACTATTAAAGTGGTTTAGTTTACAACAGTAATAAACTTTAGGAGATGTAATTTAACTTCAACTTACAAAATTGCCCAAATTCATGGAAGGTGCCCTTAAATATAAAGTACTACCATGTGACATCACATTTTGATTAATTTTGTTCTTAGTCTCAGCTGTACCAGCCTCTATTGGCTTATAGGAGTGAGGATTTCCATTTTAAAAAGCAGGTCTTAAGAAAGGGTTCATCCACCTACATTGTGTTTCAGATAAATAAAACTCTCCACATTTCCACTATGAAGTCACACTGGGCCTGTTAAAAAGATGCAGATAGTAAGAAAAAAATGACCATTTAGCAAGCACTTAAGCACTAGCATTGCTGTAGATATGTTTATGGTTATTGCTCTGGATTTGCCTGGAATTTAACACACTTTAATAGCTTCATTTTGGAAATGGCTATGTGTGTATGTTTCCCTCTATAGCTCTCAGCTTATGTACAAAAATTAACAAACAGCATATTGACAGTACCAGCAGAATAGTCATAATTCCCTGGTTGGAATGATGTTGTACCATCCTTCACTTAGTTCTTCCATACAAAGCCTGAATAAACATGTGAGAGTTTTATGTCCCTCCTGCTTGATAAGCCTACACAAAAGGAGACCTGCAGTTCTGCCCCTGTGTAAGCAAATCCAGAAGTTGTCCTGCTCAACTCAGCAAGTGCAGGAGCAGTGGATTGCAGGTGGCCGTGACCCAGATTGCACAGGTTTTCACAGGTCATAACCCAACATCAGAACTGCTCTGCAGACACTACAAACCTGTAGTATATCACACAGAGTCTCAGGTCACTGCACTCCCTATCAGCTCAGCTGTCAGAGCTGCCCTGAAACACCAGCTCACCAATGCCTCACAGGGCAGCAGCTAACTCAGGCCTGGATAACCTTGAGGCCTGGCAGAGGGCAGAAACAGTTCCTGTTTTCTGGCTAAATGCACAGGCCAACACAGCCAGGTTTTGTGATTAGCCTAATTTTTCAAAGCACAACAGCCACTTGGAATCACTTTATGTTGAGATAAAACTATTACTGATCTCAAAGGAATGGTCACATCTTTCTGTTGGAGGCAGAGAAAGACTGGAACAGCTGAAAAGGCCAGAATCAAGTCAGTAATAAAAGTTCAAAGTTCAATATCATGTGGCATTTACATTTCATTTAAGCTTTTTGAGGTCTTTTCTGGGGCAGTTAGGAACATTCCTTCCACATATAAACAATTAGTCTACTGTTAGGGCTTAGTTTTGAATCTAATACTCATATATTTCATTATCATTTAATATATTTGTTACAGTAGCACCTTGATTATTATACAGCTTTAAACACAAGACATAGTCCCTACTTCATATTATCTGTAAGGAAATGGTGAGCATGGTTTAGAACCTAAAATTAAAAAAGACAAAAATGGTTATTTGCTCATGAATGACAAATTCTTTAGTGCATTCATTCTAGTCTGAAACCCTTTGTCCCTTTAAACCATACCATGTAGTTCTCAAATTCAGAGCAATTACCCCCCAACCCTCCAAGTATCATGTTGCAAAATAAACAGGAGTGTGTTAATTGGAACCTGATAGAAATGGTAATGCAGTATTTATCTCCTTTAAATGTGATAAAACCCTCTAAAAGATGCAACTCAGCATCAACAAATTTAGGGAATACACTACATACATTAAATAGAGGTAAGTTGAGTCCAGAGCCATTTGCTTCTTCTGTGGTGGGGTGTGTCTCTAAGCAGTACTGTCTGCACTCTGTGCCCTCCTTAGACTGGCCAAGATTCACAGTAAGAAAAGCAACAACAGTGGTGGGAAGAATAACTAAGCAACAGTCACACTTCAGATTGTTCTCTGTAAAAATCCATGGGGTCTGTCCCATGCTGACATGGTCTGTATGCGACATACACGTATACGTACGAGTGAGCAATGTCAGTTTTCATCCACCTGAAGCTTATACCTGCAGCAGTCAGTGCTTTGTTCAACAAGGCTGAGGGACTGCTAATGCAAGAGTAAGTTCTTTCTTCATTCAGCAATTAACCAGATTGCTGTTGTGTCTGTTTGATTTAATTTTACAATCCTCAGAGGGTTTAAAGAGCCACTGTCTGAAGCACCTGCTTCTGAAATACTCGTATGTTTTTTCCTTTCTGTTTTTATACTTTCTCATTCTATTTTGCAGTACTCCACAATTTTCCATGTTCCTGGTCTTCTTGTGTTTTCCTTCAGAGGCAAAATTACAGTGGTCCTGATGCAGCCGGAGCACAGCCACAAATAGTCTGTTTGTCCTTCCTCTCTGTGTCTCATAGTTAGAAAAGCATCATTGTGCACTCACTTCTGTTGATTTCAGTGGATGAATCCAGTTCATCCACCACGTTAGGCAGTCAAAAAAACCCAACAAAAAACTCAAACAAAAGAAATTGTCTAAATCCCAAACAGGCATCTTTGGAATCAGTAGTGCAAAATGTTTGCGGATTTCTTTTCCTTGACCTACTGCAATAATCTCTTAATCTTCAAGTCTTTCCTAAAATAGTGGATCTGTAAATTTAAAATGTAAGAAAAAAAAAAGAAAAAAAAAGAAAAAAAAAAGAAGAAAAAAGAAAAAAAGAGGCAAATTTAAAGGTGGGTTTTTTTAATCACTCTCTTCACACCAAACCATTTGTACAGCTCTTATAAGATCCAGTTAACCTGGAGCATTCTTCAGCTGCACCAGCCTTTTGCATGGATACAGCAAGTGGAGGATAGTCTTGAAATGGAGGATAATTTGAGATTACATTGAGCTTTTATCAGTGCAGCCCCAGCTCTGTAGATTAGTTTTAAGTGGAGGAGACCACCCTTAGAGGTCACAGTTTAAATGCCTGCACTTCTCAAGCTTTGGCTATCAGTGCAGCAGTTTGGAGGTACTTTAGTAATGAGCTGATAAAATGAGATGTTACCTTAAGGATTTCCACCTGTCTTTTTCTGTCTGGTTTTCCGGACTTTCACTTTCATAGGAAGCCAGATACAAACCTGGAAAAGATAAGTATGTGTTATTCCAACAGCATCAGTAACCCCCATCTCTGCATTCTTGTATGTCCTGTATTGTACCACACAGCAAGAGAAACTTTAACACTTCATGGTCCAGGTAGCTGGTTATCAGTATGGCATTGATGTATAGCTCACATGTCTACCTTTGGAAAGCCGTTAGGTTAATTTTGATGGAACAGTAAAGGAGCCTGGAGTTCAAATATGACCTTCTTATAACAATACTAAGCAGTGAAATGGTCTCTGGTTTTGCCTATAGAAATCTGGGCTCATTTCCCCATCTCAGCACTGCTACCAAAGTGCTATAGGAAGATTAAAACAGAGAGACAGTGAGAGCTGACAGATAAACACAAACTTTTAAAGATTAAGGATTTTGAGCAAGGTATTCTCATCACTTAACTTTATCTTTCTCAGTCTTTTTATAGCTTATGGGGACATGGTGTCTGTGCTACAAATCGACTGCCTTTTCATACTCCAGTGCTGGCCCAGCATTCCCCATGCTGTGACAAGCACAGCACAGCTGCATTCCAAGTCCCACTGCAGCATCTCTCTCATGTATCCTCCCACTCTTACTCAGGGCAGGTCTTTCTCCTCTGCACTTCCCCTGGGTGATGGGGGAGGCCTCCTGTGGCTTCTGCAAAGGGCATCTCACAAAAGCACCACGAGTATAGGGAAGGGCATGACAGAGAAAGTCTGCAAACAACTGGTGGGTTGGAGTCACCCTTTTTTCAGTCCAGTAGCCTGAAAACTGCACTTTTACTCTTGAATTTTCATTTTCTGTCCTTTTTGAGCCTAAAACCAGAACAAATGCCTCCATCCCATCTCCTTTTGATACATACTACTTTAATCACATTAATTATTCCATTTTGGCAGTTATTCTTAGGATTTAGGCAGGATTTTCAAAGCAGTCTGTGAAATAAAAGCTGTCTGGTCTGATTAACTTGGATTAGAACAGAAAACTGCCTATAGAATCAAGAAAAAATAAGCCCAAGACCAGTATAGCTTAGGGGAACATAGCTATAGACAACTCTGCGTGACAGTGTACCAAGAGGCAGCTGACAAACCAGTATGAAATGACACAATCTGACATGCTGGATAGCAAACTGGGGAGGACAGAGAAGTACAAAAAGACAATCAGAGAAGTAATTTCAGAACAAGGCTTTCATAGCTACAGCTTAAATCAATCACTAGAAAAGATTTTCTCGAAAAATTCTTTCCCACAGATAACATGTTTCTTTGCTGCAGTGGAGGAGGTCAGCTGGGCACCACTGCCCTGGGCTGTGTTTACTGAGGAGATGACAGTTTTGGTTTGTGGAAGAGATTAGCTCTGGCTCCATCAATCACAGAGTGAGTGGCTAAGGGACAGCTGACATTCACAGCAGTCCACGACATGCTTGTGTGGCCTCTTTTTGTGATTACAAAAATAGGGCCACAATGGCAACTTCCTAGACAATGCCTTATACAGAAGTTACTGACAAAAGAAAAGCAATCAGGCAGCAGCTTCACATGCTGGAAGGTTGTATTTGCAAAAACACATTGACAGAGTGGGGATAAACAAGCTGTGTGACAGGAAAGCTAGGAAAGAACCAGGATGGTCAGTGAGAGGGATCACCAAAGCATGGATCAGGGTGTTAATTAATAACTATGAAGAGACACATTTTCAGTGATCAGAGATTGAACAGTCTTACCATCTTCAGTAAAAATGGGAGCAGTATGCAAGTAGTGGATGATGTTAGGGTCTTGTTCAAATGGACATTCCACTTGCTTCCATGTTATAAATTCTCCTACTTGCTTAGCCAATTCCAGAAATTTCTGTAAATATAAAATCATTCCACTCAGATATAGTAAGATTATCTCATATACACTTTGTTGGTCTGTACTGAAAATGGCAGGCAAACAGTCCCAGATAGTGCTATCAGAATGGGATAGGTAGAAACATTTTTCAGATCTTACTTCAAAGTTGACATGTCCATTTGGAAGGCGATTAGCACATCCTTCATTCAAAAAATAAATGTCTTTGATCAATAGGCTGAAGAAGGGGATCACAATCTGTGAAGAGAAATGACATAACTATTATCTTTCCAGTCCAGTATTTTCTCTGCATGAAAGAAGAACTCAATCAGGAGAGAGGAAAATAAAGAAGTATTAACTTTTCAGTGTCCTATGCACTTAAAAAGCAGCACAGTGACAGGCAGGCAAAAGGGCAGCAGGGTCTAGAGAGACCTTCAGCTATCAGGAAAACGTACTCTGAGATGAAAATGAACTGAACACAATGTTCACTGAGCAGAAAAACATGACTAAGAAAATGCTAATAACACAGTTTATTATCAACAGCATCACTGTCTGATGACAAGATCAGACAACAAAGGGAAAAGTAAGGGAGAACTCTTCCCTTTTCTGTTGTGTCTTCATAAGGAAAGATGTTGAACACACAAATTGAGCAATTTAAAGATAGGTGGGAACCAAAGCACCAGTATTGTCCCTGAACAAGGAAAGGCAGAATAAAATTTGATGACCAAGGACTTGTCTACAAACAGTTAATCAGGAGCTGCTTCATTTTTAACAGCTCCATGCATGGATATCTCTTGAGACATGTAATTTCCTTCCTGGTGCCTGATTAGTACAACCTGCTTCTCCAAATTAACCTGCAGACAGTAGGATTGAAAATATTAAGTTAGTTGACAGGAAGCTGCCAACAGTAGGCAGAGAGACCATTGTACTGCTCAAAATTAGCCCTGGCCATCCTCCAGGGCAGAGTGGCATATAGCAGTGATCCAGCCTTCCTCTCACCCATCAGAGTTGGGTCATAACTTGCTATTAAAAAAAAAAGTCTACTGCTGGGTAAGACTCTTGAAATTAATGGAATTACAGCAGGGATAAATTGGATGCAGGATGTTCTACAGCAGAAAGCAGTAACAGTGGTCCTCAGCACTTCAGCAGAGTTCTAGAGTGCAGCAGACTCCCTCCATGTGCTCTTGTGTCACAACTCACAGGGAAAAAAAAGGACCAGTCCATGGCAAAGCTGACTCCCAGGGATTTGAGATCTGATAGTCAAACCTGGGTCTACCCACCTCTCCAGCACCGACACTGGGATAGAAACAGGCTACCTGGGGGGGCTTGAGCTATAAGGTCAGCAGCCACCTCTGTGAGCATTTCCCTGTGGCAGCAACCCCTGTCTCTTGAGCTGCCAGGACAGAGGAAAGCACACTGCATGGTAGTGTCCAGATGTTTCCACTGGCCCATTTGTATATTAACTGAACTGTAGCTTGTTAAGCAGCACTAAAGTTGAAGTGGCTTCATGGCAAGCAAGACCAGCCAAGGGAGCAATCCTTTAGTTAAGTATTTAATGTTGTACTGTTATTCCATCTCATGCTGTACATCAGCTGTAACGGGATATGAAATGGAGCCAGAACAGGATTGGCAGCTGTTATTTTCCAGTCTACAGCCTTCATGATGCTACAACAAGTGTGAACAAGTCATAGATGTGAAAACACTTACTGAGGCAAAGAGTCTACAATCCCCTACCAATGCGTGCTGTGAAAATGGAAGCCAATTCCTGTTCCAGCTAAAATATCACATGCAGCAAACTGCTAAAGATCTGCATCTCTTCTGGCTTTTTTATAGGACAGCCACAGATAAACCCTGTAATGTCACTGCAATAGCCATAAAAAAGCCTGGACTCACACTCCAAGAGCCACTGGCATTTTCCTGATACATCCCACTGATATAATATAGGAATGAAAACAAAGCACAGCCTATTCTCCACAAAATGCTGAGCCCTCCTATCAAGGTCAGGTGGAGCAATTTGTAGTCAATCAGGATTCATTTTCATATTATCCAGACTAGATCAATCAACCTGTAGTAAAGAATACAATTCAGCCTGTGTAGTTTGTTTTTTACCCAAAATGATAACTCTGTAACCAGTGTGGTCTTGTAAGGCAGAAAGATAGAGAGAGCTGGAGCCAGACACTGATCCCCGGCTAGAAATTCCTGCCATGTTCTGTCTACATCTTTTTTCAGGCAGATGTGAGCTTGTTCTGCCCTGCTCCACACTGCCTGGGAGCTAGGTCACCATCATTAGTGGTACTAAACACGGAGGAAAAGCCTTGCTGGGAGGGAAGGTACACGAACGTGGGCTCAATGCCATGCTAATACAGCTACAAAGCCACCAGCCAGCTCAGAACTCGGCAGAGCTTGGTCTCTTCTGCATCAAAAAGGTGCCAAAGACATACCCTAGAATACCAGTTCTCTATGCATTGCCATGGGCTTTCTGTCTTTGGGTCACCATTATTTCCCCAATAAAAATAGATTACCCTGTATGTTCTGTTTCTGTAGGAGAAACAACAGAAGTGCATATAGTTACACTCTAATGTTGGCTTCAATCCAGGCACTTTGCTAGCATAAAATCTGGGTTTGTGCCAGAAACTCATATTTCTCTCTGTTTTGATTCCCCCCTGTGCCATCCAACCCACCCACATGCTGAAGGACAATTGCCTCCCGCAGAAAGACGAAAGTTAATGAGATCCAACATGTTCTCCCTCTGCAGTATCAGACAGCAATGCACAGCACTGCACTGTACATGCTCCCAATGGTTCAAAGCCAGAGATGTCATTAGCACAATGCAGCGTTTCCCAGTGGAATGACTTAATTTTGGAGGTGTCACGGGTCATTTGACTGCACAGACAAAACCAGACTTAGTTACTTAGAAGTACACCCCTCTGGAAGCACAAGTCAGTTTGAAGATAAAAATTTTCTTCAGAGTGAGCCTTGTTAGGAGTTTGTCAAGAAACAACATAACATTTTCTACCCCAAAAAAACCCAAACCTGAACATGTTCTTTCAATTTTGCTCAAGCTCATTAAAACAAATAAATGATAATCTTGCTTATAAAAAGAAACAAAATTCCCTAATCCTACAGCAAGCATTACATGATCTGCTGTATCTGACACTGTAAAATACCTAGTGTGAGTAGCTACCAAATCATATCCTGGAGCATTTTCTTGAACTAATGTTGTCTACATGAGGCAAACAGAATATGGACTTTTTCTGATGTAAAATAGATTCCTTTCAATCTAATAACCTCTCTGCCCTCAGTATTAAGCAGCCAGGGGTAGAGATATCACAGAGATTGCTAACTTCACAGGAAATTTAGTCAAACGATCAAACAACTGGTTTGAATATATATGATGGTCACAGAAGAACTAAATGCAAAAGCATCTCAGACTGACAGGTCCTCATTACAGTGAGAACTAAAAGAATTTCTTCGCCAGTCACAAACATCCAAAGCCATCATCTCTCCTTTGCACAGAGAAGTGCTTTTCAGAACAGCTCCCTGTACTCCCAGTGCAGCTGAGTCAGCCTGCCACCAGATGCTGATCTCATTTCACTGTAAATGCTGTGAGATTCCATTAGCTTCAGCAGATTTACATCAAATTTACAGGGGTGTGAGATTAGCATCTGGCCTGTCTCCTCTAGTGAATGAATACTAAATTCCATATTATGCTTGTTCATGCATTATCTACTTTACCTTAGCCATGCTCTGTGCAGAGATTACCCATTTATGACTATGTGCAATTGCAGTGTTAAACCCTCTTTCATAAAACAAAAAAAGAATTGAATGAAGAATTAAGAAAATTAACAAGAAGCATACTGGGGCACAAAACAGGAGGATCCTGCACTCTAACATCTTGTCACTCTGATTTCTGCAGCATCAGTGACATCTCAGAAAGCTCTGAGCACTGATGAAACACTTCAATTCTTTCTCGCTGAGACTGCAGCATCAACCACATGAAATGAAAATTCATGAGGACAGAATATCATCCCAAATTTGCTGCAATGAATTCAGACTGGGCTCCTTTGCAGGACTTGTGGTAAGTCATCTTTCC
>NW_008674484.1:18351-31136 GCF_000695815.1 Acanthisitta chloris
TCCAGTGCTGTGCCCTTTGCTCTCAGTCTCACATCACACACCACACAATAGGGGCTTGTCTGCCAGAGGCCTCAGAGCACAGTTGTAACAAAGCACAGTTCCACCTGGGCCTGCCAGGCTGGTGGTTCATACCAAAATAAAAGTCGTTTTACTCTGGAATACCTGTTCCATCAGGTTTGTCAATCCAAACTGTGAATTTTGCAGGGATATAGAGATGCTTGCAATGAAGTCCTCCGTGCTGTGTGTCCCTCTCTAGCCCCCAGTTTCTGAAAGCAAGTCCACAAAACCCTTTGATCCACTTCAGACTCTTTCAGCCACAGATATCCATTTCCAATTGTATTTAGCAGCACACAAACCTTTCACTGGTGACCCATGGAAAGGAGGAGAGCATCTGCATCAAGTCTTTGAGGCACTGACTCCCAGCAGCAATGCACACCACCCATCTGGAGATCAAGGGGATGTGGTCACACTTACCTTCTCCCTGTTGCTGTGTGCAGTGAGGGACCTGTGGGCAGCTCCCCGCAATGCTGTTCGGTAGTTGTAGAAGTTTCCAGTAGGGTCCATCTGGTGCTAGATGCACAAAAGAAGACACATTGGTTAAAAAGCAACCTGGGTCTTCTAAAGACAACTTTCTGCTCAGTTGTAGCCAACCCTGAGCAGAGCTTAGCCTACATCTTCAAAATGTACATCTTCAAAATCCACATACCAGCAAAACTCCGTGAACCAAAGATACAATGAGTGATCTACAGCCCATGGCTCTTTGTACCTTTAATTTTTCTAATAACAGCTTACTGAGCTTTTATGTGAAGAATAAAGACTTCACATTTTATATACATCAAATCCTGGAATTCTCAATACAAAAAAACAACCTTGGGCCTTTGCCCACTCAACATCCAAGCTATAGATTGGGAGCTTTACATTCCGCATCATGTCCTTGGCCAAACAAAACTAACATCAGTGGAAGCACTATGGCTTGCATATAGGCTCATATTTTTGGGTTTTTTTTCATTCCTCCTATTTATTTGAGTGCTCTGATTCTGCTCTACATATCAGCAGCTTCACACCTTCCTCACTATACCTGGGGAACTTCAGCCAGAATCTGTCCCTTTGCCTGTGAAAGGTGTCTGTAAACATCTCACACCTGGATAACCATATGAAAATTCCCAAACAAAAAATCCAGAATACAAGTCAAGCAGTGCATCAGCCCCTTTTTTTAAAACTCTTTTTTTATTTTACCTCAAGGATGAAAAATTTGGCTGTTTTCACTTTTGACCAAGTCTTCTTTAGCCTGGAAACTGGGCTCATGTTCATTCCAGCTATGAGCGAGAGAGACAAAAAGAGAGCCATGGATAAGAGTTGAGTTTCCTTTTCCATCTGTGACAGCTGATGGAGAGACCTGGTTAGAAGCTATACTTACAAATGATTGCCATCAGTGAATTAAAATTCCCTATGTTAAAGCACTCTCGGGCAACATCAATGAAGAATTCGATGACTTGTGCTCGCTGTTTCTTTTTTGCAGGCTGCAAATGAAAATAAATGAATATCTGTAATAAGCATATGCTGAATTGGAGGTCATCCTAGACACTTGTTCCATGTGTAGCATGGCTTCATACACAGCTTGGGCCATCTGCTATCAGTCACTGGCACTAATTCTGTTCCACCAATCCAGTGGGTGCTGGTGCCTGGCAGCATCTAAAATCAAAGCTTTCATTGCAGTGACACAGAAGAAATTCCCAGCAATTCCCAGGCTCCCTTCAGTGACTGTCTCAGCAATGGAACAGGCAGCTCAAGCAGCCCTGAAGCAGGGCCTGAGCTCCCTGTTGGCCTTCCCCAAGTCCGTGGGCACATCAGCACAGACTTTGCTAGGGGCAGAATTTCACACCCATATAACAGCAGCAACTTCGTCCCAGAATTTGTTCACTGCAATGCCTTTCCCTCTTCCATCCCTTTCAGCCACACAAGCCAGGCCAAAGGGCAGTCTGCACTCAAAATTCACATTTTAATTGGACTGGAACTACCCTACGTTCTCCAAAGATGATCTTCAGATAGTAATTCTTTTGTGTCATAGGCTATCCAGGCTCTTTAAACTATTATTATTCCTCCCTTCCACACCCTTTTCAAAGGGGAAAACATTAATTTCATTTTGATGGGGCCAAGTTAAACAAACTAAAACCACTACCGAGTCAAGAAATTACTAGTCAGCTACAGTAATGGGCAACAAGACAAAGAGCCATGCAATGGGAATTCACACACACACCAGAGCTTTAGGATGACAGATAACAAATACAGCTCCACTAGAATCTTTTCCAGCAGAAATCTCACAGGATAATTCAAGGCATTTTTTCCTCTCTTTTTCCCTGCAGGGTTCATTATTCCACACTGTGCTCCTACTACATCAAGAGAACAGTGCCTCCCCCGTGTGCCTCTGGCTCTGTTTTGGAATATGTTTGTCATTTATCAGGTCGCTTCTGTGAGTGCAATATTACTAAAACTTACCATCAGATGCTTAGCTAGGTTGTTAGAAAGAAATCCCCAGGTTTGCTTATTAATCTAAAATCTCAAAGTGGCACTTCAGGCATGTGGTAAAACACGCCACATACGTTTGACTTACCATGCAAATTTCTGTTGCTACAAGATAGCACAGTCTATTGAACCATTTCACATAGGCCTCAAGGTTACTTGTCTTCTTCTGTTCACTGAAACATGTCTGGGGGAAAAAAAAAGCAGAGAAAGATACATCTGTGTTCCAGTTAGTTGCCTGATCACTAAGATAAATACTACCCAAAGGTAATTACTGGCCACATCTCTCTCAGGCACACTCACTTTCACAGGGTCTGCAGGTTGGTGGGGTGGCAGATGCACAAGGTCTAGCTGAGTGTGTCACACTGCACAATTCACACTAGTGTACACAAAACATTTTGCCTGCAGCAAGTGTTCACTGACACAGTCTGCACCGACTCTTGTTCACTGGGCTATGAACAGCTGGGGCATTGCAGGATTCTGACAGCAACAAGAATATGCAGACAAAATAAGACAGGCAGAGTCTTCCACAGCATTCTCAGTTCGTGACTTTGCTTCCACGACTTCCTTCACTTCAGTAAATGCAATCACCCACAGCGCTCCCCGAAGGGGACAGACTGGAATTTAGTGAAGTGTACAAAATATAAGGAAGGGAAAACACAGTTCTAGTTGTTTCTTTGAAAAATAAAAATGTTTCCCTTATTGAGTTTTCAGGAAAACAAGTTCTCCAGCCTCCCAGCTCTGCCTTGATGGCTGCACTTGAACAGGTCACTTGCCAGAGACACTTCACTGATATGAGCCATTACAAGAAGCACATTTTTCACCTATTTATATAAAACTTAACACAAATTCCCATAACTGATAGAGGCTGTGGGAGCAGATACTTGGCTGAACTCTTCCAGTTCCTTTGTCATCCACAGATAATTTGACTTCAGCAGAGTGATAAGGCAGTTCACACAGCCTGAAGATGTTGCTTGGGATTATAAGAATTCAAGTCCTTTTCCCAGCCCTAAATTCTTAGACAGTCCATCCAGGACACACAGCTCTCTAGAGTTCACGAGATTTGTCTGAACATTCATCAACATCCACTAGAGGGTACCAGAGAATAGTCATTTTTTGTTTTATTAGGATGATCGTTTCCCAGAGCTACCATAAACACATGCCACTAAGAAAATTACAATGCATAAGCACAGATCCATTAATGTCAACGAGATCACCCATATTATGTAAGGAAAACAAGCAACTGGGAACCCCTTCAGAAATGGGGCTTAGTATGATTCCCAAAGTAATTGAAAATAAGAAAATATTCATATGCAAGTCTGCATACATGGCATGTTTAGAAACAGAAATCACAGTCCCAAGCTCTGGAGGAGTAAAGCTTAACAAGGCTGAAATTCCAAGCCACTTTATGAGTAGATTACATATACAATAAAAGCATATTTTATAAGCATCTCAAAAGTAAATGTCAGCAAGCAGCATGTAAATATAAAAAAAAAAAACAGCAAAGGAGACCCAAATCAACCTCAGCCTACCCAGAGCAGTTGCTTTTCTTGTGCTCTGTTTCTGGTTCCCTGTTACAGCAAAACCTAGGTTTTGTTCTGAATACAGTATTTCTATCTCAGCACTGTTGTCCTGTGCCAGGGCATAAGAACCACAGCTAATGACACAAAACTTGTGAAAAATTTGCAACAGTTAAAGTTGAGACAGGCTGCTTTTTAAAGGTTAAGCTTTATAAATGGCAGCAATATTTAGCACCTCCCAAGCATCTTCCATCTGCAACTCAGAATGCTTGATAAACATTCATAAATGAAGCCTTTTGAAGCTCTCACACAAGAAAGATGTTTAACATTATCTCCAGCTGGAGGGAATTCAGACCTGAGCCAACTCCCTGTGCTTAACAGGGATGTTCTTCATGGGTCAGGGAATATGTGACTCCACCTAAGGTTTGTACTGCTACGTTCAAAGATGTATCCAGAGAAGGGCAACATAGATGGGAAGGTTCCCTCCTAAAGAATACCATCGATGCTCAGAATACCTGAAACCACCTCTGCCCATTTCCCTCACTCTGAAACCAACTGCAGAATCTCCGTAGCTCAGAGAAGAGGAGGAGAGGGCTCAGTGTTGCACTTTCCATCCATCCATCCATCCATCCATCCATCCATCCATCCATCCTTTCACCATTACAAGCTATTCTGGTGCCCTTTGTGCAGCACTGCAAACACAGGTCTTCCTGTTATGTTCGGCATCCAATGAGGAAATTGTGCCACTGATGTATGATCTCAGTTCAGGGGAAGAATTTGCCACCTTCTTTCTTTTCAGATGGTATGTGAAATCTCTGGCTCTCCCTCTCCAGCTGGGAAGTCTCTTTCCTTATTGAGGCACTCACTGTAATGGTGCTTCAAACCCCAGTGGATTCAATGGAAAGACTCCAAGTGGCTTTCACAGCCTCTGGATGAAGCCCTGACCAGACACTCCATTCCCTGCAGTGCCTTGGGTTAAAAGCTATTGTGTAGAGGGAGAAGAGTATGTTGACTCATGACGCACTCACTCATTACTGTGGTGTCTGGGCACACACTATGCACATTACATCACATCCCAAGCTTTCATGCCTTCAACAGAGGGAACAGACATTCCCTGGTTGTGCACAGCCACAAGTCCTCTGTCCTAGTCAAAGCAGGTTGGGAGCAATAAGCCAGGAAACAGAACATCAGGGTGCTGGCCAGTCTCGAGCTGGGACATACTGTCACCAGGAAGGAATGGCAATGACCTGCCAGTGTGAGCTCTACCAACAGGTCCCATCCTTGCTGTGAGAACACAGGTTGCCAGTGGGTCTGGCTCTGGTCAGCATGTGCCTCAGGCCCTGCTCCTAGGGACCTCATCACATCACTTCATCTGGAACAAACCCATCACAGGAGACACTCTGCATGCAGAAAAATCATCCATACCTTGGTGCCATCCAGAGGGTCTTTATGTACAAATGCCTGCACAAACTCCTCAGGTCCAATGTGACTTAGCCTTTCCTGTTGAGGGGGGAAGAGAGAGAAAATTAAGCAAGTGCTCCAGAATCTCTTCTATTTCTCTTGGTAAGACATTGCCATTATCTGTCAGCTCTGAATGGTGTTACTGAACTGGTAGACAGCCAACCAGCACCAGACATTAAAATTCATAAGAACAATTAGAACTATTTCAGCAGAAAGAAGAAAATGAGAATAAATACGTCTCATTACTGACAAGCCACAGTAAGAGTCCCCTCCACTGTGCTGGATGCACAGGGCTCCAACTGGGAGCCAGCAGACCTCAGTTCTGTGCTGGATGCTGCCACAGACCTGCTGTGGTCCAGCACTGCTCACGCTCCTGGTTTCCCAGCCATAAAAATTACAGCAATGCTGTTATCTGGTAACCACAGCAATCCATTGCTCATGTGCCCACCCGGCACTCTGACCTGCCTCCCTGCCCACTGACACTCAGGTGCTGCCTCAGGGTGGTGGCTCTACCACTGAGGATGCATGTGACACAGTAAAGGCTTTGCTTCTACTGTAGAGTGTCCCAGGCATTAACCAAAACAAGAGTAAATAAAAGATTCAGATCTGTCTTAGTAAAAGACAGACCATCTCCAGCAGCTCTTGAACAAACCTGGTAGCTCCAACAACACACTGACCTTCTTGCTAGGCTTTTCATTTCCCTTAAGCATGTTTATTAGAAGAAAAATATTTTCAGTAGGTTGTAGGCCACAAAGGTATTTCAGAGGAGATATTTTGGAACACCTACAGCCCAAATTTAGAACACTTAAGCAACAATAAAATAAATGGCAGTTTTGCTCAAGTGAAAATTTTATGTCTACTGCTATGCTATTTCTCTTGGCATCTCACCTTGACACTGATGACTGCATAGGGCTCTTACTAACCAATAACTGTTTTAAATAAGTAGCAAATAGTTCTTACTAACAAACAAGCATCAGACAGTTTCAGTGCAGAGTATTTGTATTGAATGTGGTAATGAAAGATAATGTAGAGAGTATTGATTACAGTACAGTGCAATGAAAATCTCTAGCTGCATCTGTTTTAAAAAGGCACTGGTGCCTCAGTTACCAGGAATCTCCCCTTGGAAGACAGTTGTACTGTGGAGGGAAAAAAAAAAAGGCAAGAAAAAAATCTCCAGGCAAAAGGGACTTTTATTCTCTGGCCGAAGTTATATAAAGCAAAGCGAACCAAAGCTGCATGTTCTGAAAACTAACCTAAGTGAGATGATCCTACATTTGGGGTTTCTGAACCATTCCACTTCTTGAAAAACAGAGTATTAACTACCTTCAGAATTCTCAAGGCTAATTTCATGATATTCACTCCAATCCATAGTCCATGGTTTGTTTTTCCAGCCTCCCTCTCAAGGATGAGCAGTGTCCACAGGAGGACTGACAGCAGGGTGTCATCAGAGCAACAAAAGATCTGCAGATGGCAGCAATGTTTTATGTTCTCTGCACATCCAGGAGGTCTACAGGGAGGTCCTGACCCTGGGAGAAGAGTGTGCAACACAACAGTGTGTCCAGCATTTCAGTGCAGTGATTACCATCAAGGGCCTGTTTGAAGTGGAACTGCAGCCCCACAGGGGAACAGCAGGACCTGTGTGGGTGGTATTTGCACACCCTTCCATGAGCATCTACAAAATCCCAAAGGGAAGAATGAAAACTGCATCAGACAACTCAGATGCTTTGTGTATCTGCAGAAATGGGTTTGAATTGTTAAAATTTTTTCCAAATTAATAAAAGGGTTCATGACCAGCCATTTCAATAGCACCTGCAGGTTGTGGGGCTCAGAGCATCTTAGAGAAGTGACCTTTCTGGGACCACAAATCCCATTTCACAAATAAACAAGCTGAAGTACAGTGACCTGCCCCAAGATGCAGAGGAACACTCTGATATATAGTTTGCTTCCCAAGCATCTCTTAACCTGTCAAACCCTGCCTCCTGCTGCAGTGCTGATACAGCATGAGATGTGCTGCAGCAGTGCAGACATTTTTCGGTTATGTCTGGAATACTTAGCAGCTGATGGTGTAAAATAATACCTCTGGCTGCAGAAGTTGGGAACCATTCCCACTTACCAGCTCCACATGTGTCAGCTGCTGAGCCAGAGTGTAAGGGTCACTGCAGACACTCAGAATTTCTCTCTGAATTGATGGAGGTTTACTTTTAAAGGCAACCAGCTTATCAGAGACAGCAGCACTGATCTTGACAATCCCTTCTTGCCCATGGCTGAGGGTTGCAAGCTTCTGATTCAGGGTTTGCAAAAGCTGATTCATCTTTTTCCAGTAGGCCTAGAGAGACAGGGAGAGAAATAAACATAAGCCACCCAGAAAACTTGACAAAGGAGGGGTTTTGTGCTGAATTTTCCCTTCTTCAAAAGACTCCTAAGCCAGCAACAGGTTACCATTTTATTTCCAACAAGCCTATTTCAGAATAACCAGTTGGCTTAATTACAGTTCTGTGCTCTGGACCACAGAAACAGACTGCAGTCAAGAGAGGAGGCAGGCAGGACTGGTGGGTTGGGCTGGCACTGATACTCCCATATTCCTGCCAACATCAGGATTAGAGGAGAGGGAATGCTACAACATGAGTTACTGCAGCTTTCTGGAGCACAGCAGCATTCAGTACCTATCCTTCATATCAGCTATGTGTTGGCCAAGAACTCTACCTGTTAGTGGTGCCTTGTCAGCTTTTATTTATTGGGAGTAAGAAATGTTTCTAGTGCTCTTCTCTCGATCCTTTTGAGCCGAGCACAGAAGCACGTTGCTGCTTGCTACCCAGTTGGAGTATTGTGTAGCTTTGAGTATTTAATATCCAAAATGTTAATTGCTACTGAATGAAGCTCATATTGTATTCCAAACACAGCCATGTGCTCAGCAGGATGATCATTACTAAGTTGCCCAGGTTGTTCTCAGAGCTGGAGCAGCTCTTTACAGACAATGAGTGGAGCCGCTGGCCATGGAGGATGGGCAGAAAGAAATGACTTCAACTCTTCACAACTGACAGAGGCAAACATCATAAACTGAGATAAGGGAGAGAACTAGTGGATGGGCTCTAAAGACAAGGATTAACTGGAAATGTCCTTGGCAAAAGCCTGAGATGGAGGATGAGGCATACCCTGCTGAGGAACATGGTCTCATGGGCTTTCCCAGCCAGAGAAAGGAGCAATGGCCGCGGGTGCAATGTCTGCTTGCTCAATTTCAAAGAGCACAGTTTGCAGCCTGGCTGGCTACCAGCTTCTCTTCAGCACAAAGGCACAGAGTGGGGAGATCCTCTGCCTCCTCACAAGTGGAATAACTCCTCACTTTCCATCCAAACAGAATTTAGTAATGTCAAGTTGCCAGTAACATCAGTTTGTCATCTGTCTGACGAACCAGAGCTGGCAAGGAACCTCTCTGTCACATCTGCACTGTGCAGATGTACACCCTGGCACCCTCCACATCATCACCACAGGGACTTGGCCAGACTGTGCCTCCCCACAGAGACCAACACACACCTGTGTCACATCCCAAGCTGGATGCAGCCCAGGTGAGTTCTTGGGAAGTACTCCTGAATCCCATAGTTTAGCTCCAGCCTTTGTCTTCTTCAGAGTTTCATAAGCTGCGGATAGTCTTCAGCATTAGGTACTGACAGCACTCATGTTTCAGGTGTTCAAGGAACCAGAAACCAGAGTCAGTGCTCTTCTCAACTATACAGAGTCCCATCTGCATACTGAAAGTAGCACCTTCTCCTACTTCACAGTGAGGAATAACATGCTTAGAATCATCAAGGTTGGAGGAGACCTCTAAGATCATCAAGTCCAACCATTAAAAACCACAAAAGGTTTACATCTGCCCTGTCTTCATTACAGAGCAGGAAAGGCTGGAGACCTTTAGAACATCCCAAGTGCTTCAACTTTTGCCACAACACTTTGATACAGCTCTTCTAACAGAAGGTTTCACATTGCTGAGGACCCTCCTATTTCACTTAAAAAGATGCTCTCCCGATCCGGGCTGGAACTCAGGCCAGATAACCAGGATATAGTGAGGCATTTTGGTTTTTTGGCAGAATAGAGCTATTAAGTCTGAAATGAAGCAAGTACGTAGAAGGCAGGACAGACTTGTCTTGAAGACCGACAACACATGATGTATTTGGAAGCAAATCACACAGGAGAGGAAAATAAAACCCTGCTTTTCCTTTTTTTTATCTGTTACTGATGTATATTAGCTCCAAGGAAGAGAGACTTCTTCATGTAACTTCTCATGCAAACAGACAGTCATACTTTTGATTTACAAAGACTGTTCTGGACCCAAACTACTGACCACCATCTAAATATTGCTATGTTTTACATCCAGGTGTGTTTGCAAATCTCAGCACAGCTTATGAAGCTCTCTGAACACAATGTTATTTTTTTCATGAAAACTCAATTGGTATTTTGTGAACATATTTTGTAAACAGGGAAATGAATTTGGGGGGGCAGATACAGCACTGAAATCAAAGTTTTCTAATGAATACAGAACATCTGGCTAAAAGACTTCTAGCTGGAAACCCAGTTCTCTTTCTAAAAGGAGTTTGGATGAGAAATCTTGGACCAGCCATGTCTGTGCAGTATCAAATTCTTCATTCTTTGGATGAAAAGCCAAAAAGCAGCATAAAATTGCTTGAAAGACATGTGTATTAGCCAATCTTTCAAACAAATCCTTATCAAAAGATCTGGTTTCACCTAGTTTTGTAGGGAATGTGGCACAAAAAATAGATATAAAGAGTAAACAAAGACTCGGGTAAGCCAACCACCTAATAAAGAATGAAATAAGAGAGACACTTAAGGGACACACAGAATTACACAGAAATCAGAGCTCTTGAAGAGACTCACTGAAAATCAGTTGGGTGCACCCTTGCCTAGAGAGCTTTTCTGTGCACGTTGGGGGAGAAATGAAAAAAGTAAGATCCTGCTTTTGCCCTTTTAAAAGCATTTCCTGCCTTCTTTATACTACATTCACTAAGTGAAAACAACATTGTTCATTACCTTCAACACGCTGGTAATTATCTTGCCACAAAGTGACCCCCCACTGTACAGGGGCTGCATGCAGGACTCTATCAACCAGTTTCACTTCACTGTCACATTAACAGTCAAAAGCAGCATACTACTGTTTAATATTTAAAGAAAATGTTTCGTTCTTAACTAGGAAAGTTCCTCTGAAGACAGCAGGCCTCAGCAGGTGGCTTAGGAGCTCAAATTTTAATTAAAATTTCTAACTCTAAATGCAAATCACAGCACTTACTAAGTAATGCTTCTCAGCATGGACACCTTTCTAAGCACATCACAGAGCCTTTAGAAAGTGGACTCTACAAAGGACAGGAGCACACACTGCAAGGGAAAATCCTGCACTGACCTACATGGACCAGATGACATCACAAATCTTTCAGTCTTTAATTTCTATGGTTCACAATGGGAACAACTTTCTTCCAAACAACTAACAGGCACCACCACTCTTCTGTGCTGTCCCTTAAAAAAGGAAATTTGCATTTGTAGGATATGAGCTGTTTCTTAAATTAATTATTGATTTTGCTCAGGCATAATCACTTGCAATTACAGTGCCTGGTAATATATGAAAAACAATGATTTGAAAGTAATGTAGTCTGAGGCCCCCAGGGCACTCACAAGCATTGGTACAGAGCTATGCACACTCCAGAGTAAAGGTGTGCAGTGCTTGCTCAGGTTAGGAAAATAAACTATTGCTCTGGATGCAGAAAGTTGACTTATAGCATTTATGGCTCTTCACCAGGACAACTACTGCTTCTAAAGAGCACACACAAAGCTCTTGTTCTCTGCCCTCCCAGTAGGTTCCTTCTTTCCAGTGGACATGATCTGGGTGGGTCTCTATGGGTTACTCTCATTTCTGATGCTGAAGGGCTGCAAGGCACCTTTCTTGCTGGTTGGCAGGAGCAAGTCAACTGCTTCTTCCCCTTGAGGGAATTTTACTGCTCTGGTCAATGGAACTGAAGCCACTTTGGCTCCTTCTGAAAGTTGGTTTTTTTATTTCCTTCCCCTCCATCACTGTGTCACACAGGTTCCCCTTCTCTCCCACGAGCTGGCCAGCCCAGTCAGTTGATCCATGCCATTCTACAGCTCCCTGGAAGTGCCAGACATGATGCCAGCCCAGCCCAAGAGCAGCTGTTCCCATTTCTGGCATATTTCATGTGCGCAGGAGGGTCCAATTTCATTTGTGTTGTGCTGTAGCCCTGCTAATTCCCTCTCTCCTCTCTCCACCCTTCTCCCTCTCAGCCTCATGAGCTTGTTGTTCTACTGAACTGCAGCCCTCTGTGGCTTGAGGCCAGGCCTTGATGTAGCCAATGGAACTGAATTCTTCCACATCCCATGGTTAACCTAGAAGTAATTAGAGACTCTCTATGTACTATTTGCTTATTATTTTGATGGACTCTGTGGTCTTTTTAATGTTTCTGAATTAATTTATGGGGTTCACCCACCTGAATTTGCAAGCAGGTCTCCCTGAGACTCCGTTCACTGTGACCTACTCTGCCACACACAGAGATCACGCATTGGAACACCAAGACCATACAGCCAGCTAAGACTGAGTTTCTGCTCAGCTTGCCACACACTGCTGTCTTCTGCCACTTTCATGCTCTCAGAGAAGCTACATGTCCATCAATATTTGTATTTTCTTTAAATGCAGTAACTTACACCTAGAAAAGCAGTGAATGCCCCAGCCTTGGAAATGTTCAAGGCCAGGCTGGATGGGGCTCTGAGAAACCTGGTCTAGTGTAAGGTGTCCCTGCCCATGGCACAGGGGGTGGAACTAGATGGTCTTTAATGTCCTTTCCAACACAAACCAGTCTGTGATTCTAACTTGGGAGATCACAGCTCTGTTGCTAATTGAATTGTCACCAGCACATTCAGTCTATGCTATGCTTTCATACACTCCTTCTGTGAAATGGAAATACTGTTGTCCTAGAATTCAATGTGCAGTAGATAAATTGCATTGATCACTCTGATGTGTCCCCACTGTCACAGGAGTACCTAAACTGAGAGGTGTGGCTTTCAGGGAAGCTATTACAGGTTTTTATCATTACAGGAGAACAAAACTGTGAGAGTATCCAGGAAGAGGCATGAAACAGAATGTGACAAAAGGAGAAAAAGGAGGAACCAAGTGGGAAAATTAACACCTGCACACAACATCCCGGGTCAGGCATCCTCACCTCATCACACGGGGCTATCCTGTGAATCATGTCTTTCAGGTGGCCGATCATC
>NW_008674484.1:31157-33957 GCF_000695815.1 Acanthisitta chloris
GGAAAGTCATAATGTCTCTGTCCACTCTGTCAGCAACTGTAAGATTTTGGGTCCAAATTTTCTGATTCGAGCCTGAAATGAAAACCATTGATTGATGGATGGGGATTGAAATGTGTTTACTCATTAAAGTCTTCCAGCAAATGTGTCACTGAACGTGGGGCCAGATTTTCAAAGAAGGCATTTACGGTTCCACCTGCAAAATCTGCACACATGCATACAGTCCACTCTGTCAGCAACTGTAAGATTTTGGGTCCAAATTTTCTGATTCGAGCCTGAAATGAAAACCATTGATTGATGGATGGGGATTGAAATGTGTTTACTCATTAAAGTCTTCCAGCAAATGTGTCACTGAACGTGGGGCCAGATTTTCAAAGAAGGCATTTACGGTTCCACCTGCAAAATCTGCACACATGCATACAAAGTGTGGTGCACAAATGATACATTTTGGCATGCAAAATATACCAGAACTTGGATGCATGCACAACTGTCTGTTTTACATGCAGATTTAAGTATTCTGCACATGCAGTTGGCTGGTTTTATTGGATGGACATTTTGTTGGTGCAACCTTTATACCTTTTTTAAAAACATCTGGCTTTTTTTGCTGATTTGAACCATTTGTTCTTCCCTTTTGTGCTTACAACTCTCCTACATTTTCACCCTTCTCTGAAAAAGTGATTGGAACGAATTTCTTGACAACAAAGTGGTATTTTTTGCTCCTTTGCTTTCTGGCTGTATGAAAAAACTACTTAGTGACCAGTGGCACACGTAAGATGAAGAAAAGATGGACAAAACAGCATCGCTTTAGTAACTTTACCTATGCTACTGATAATGTTACTCTGTCCCACATGAGCTCCAGGTCATGATAAGACAAGGACACTCACTCACATAACACACAGCTGATGCTCACTTTACTTTTGGTGTAGATTTATCAGAGGATGCAGCAGTGGGAACAGTCAGGATGATATGGGGCAAGGAGGAAAATGTGGGGAATGGCACAACTGGTGCATTAGTGTTATCTCAGAAGAGGCCCAGCACAGCTGCTCCAAAGCTTTCATCCTCTGTTATCCAGGAACATGTGAAAAGGAAATTGCATTAAACAACAAGCTACACTTTTATTTACAGAAAACACAGACCGAACCAAACAGCCTTCTGCATCCTACGTACTGCAGCTAGAGCCTGCCCTGTAATCAGGACAAATTATACTCTTAAGCTCCCCAGCTCTCTGTTTTTCAACCAAGGTGGTTAAAATGCATATTTCAGCTTTCCACCAACAACAGGTTTCAATGAACCACATCTCTAAAAATAACTGCTGTCAGCTAGCATTAAGCTCAGGCTCAAAGACCAGCAGGTGGCTGCTAAAGGGAAAGCTTTATTGGAAACTACAAAGGTCTTGGAAGACATTTGCTCCAGCTGTGTAAACTGTACTACGAATCGATGGAGGGGACTTTGTGCAAGTCACAGGGCACAGGGGATGGGAGGTTGCTTGTGTACAAAGTTTCAAAGTCAGCCCCACTCTCAGGAACACAAAATCAGCTGTGTCCCACCAACCCTGCATTACTACTAGGCCATGCCATAATGCAGAGTTACTTCAGGCAGGAAGAGATCCTCATAATAAAACAGTGTTTCTCATTTCTTGAAAGTTTACTGAGCAGCAAAGCTTCACAATGCTCACATTTTAATCCTCCTAAACTTGCACCTGTGATAGCATTGGAGAACAGAACCCATCACACCTTAGAAAACTTGTTTTGCATGGTGCACCTCATACATGTATTTCTGTTAACACTGACTGTATGGACACCCCAGTCTGGGATTGTGAGCAGCCTGGCAGATGGCTCTCAATAGAGAAGGCAGAGCTCCTGTTACTCTTTTAAAAGACTGATCCTGAGAATCATATCAGAATTCTGGGGTTTCTGGAAAGTTGCAACTAATGCGTATCCCTCCCTCCCCTGCCCTGGAGGTGCATCTCCTGCCCCAGGTAATATACTGGTTAAGTCTACAAAGCACTGGGGAGAGCTTGGGCAGAATCCAGCACCAATCCAGTGGGATCCATCACCACTACACTGTCTGTGGGACTGCCAGAGGATGCACAGGTGTTGTTACACACTGTATCAGTCTGCACAGTCCCTGGGGCAAAACAGGAGGAATGCTGATGCGGGAACAGCTTGGATTTTCCCACTCTGTTCACCTGTCTGCAGCACAGCGTGCGGCCGCTCTGCCAGCACCGGAGCTCAGTGGGTACCTGCATGCTGTTACACAGTGTTCAGAGTGACAGGGAAGGCCAAGAGGAAATGTTGCTGTACCAGAAGCAAGAAAGCAAAAGGGCAGAGGCATTAAGTAAAAATGGGAGAGAGAGTGGTGTGTCGACATCTGCAATTGAGAGTGTGTGAGGTTTGCGTCCTACCTCCTCGCATCCCGCAGGCTTCATCAGAGCCTTAAGGAAGTTAAGAAGGAAAGTCACCTGGGAAGACTGAGACAGGGGGAAAGGGAGAATTAGAAGAAGAATTGAAATGACTAGTGCCTGGAGCACTGCTCTTGGACATGGATTCTAGGATGTCTCAATGTCAGGATCTCAGCAGCAACTGTCATCCTTTATGAGAAAACTTCGTTCGAGCCAAAGGGAGGCACAGCACACACATCAGAGCCCCAGAATTCTCTGCCCGTTGAAAATACCTCACATTTTTCTGCTGTAAAGATAAACCAACCTTGTCCAGCACAGGGTCGTCCAGCCGCTGCTGCTCAATGCACTTGTGACAAACTCGGGACAAAAGCTCATGGGGTTCGATGAAGAGTCTGGAGCTCA
>NW_008674484.1:33990-75040 GCF_000695815.1 Acanthisitta chloris
GAAACACAAACAGATCTGCTGTAAGCAGCCACACGGTGGGTAATATTGGCCATAAAAACCCCTGAACTCCACGTTTTTTTGCATTTTCACTGGGCAAGACCTTCATGTCTACAAGACATATGGATTCCTGACCCTGAATATGGAACTGGTTACAGCGGTGCAGGAGGCAGCAGCATCTCCTTCCTCCACAGCATCCACTTCCAGCCCTTGGTTGCCTAAACTGTGAGCAAGCATCCAGCAAAGACAGTGTGTAGGTCACTCTGCAGGGGAAAGCTCAGGGCAGGAGACAACACCACCAGGATGCTGGAGGCTGGTAAAGCTAAACATGCAGACACTTTGTTGTACTGGACTGGGAGCTGCAGACACCTCCACATTAGTCCCATCTTGCTATTCCCTGCAGATTGCACCCAGTCTATTTTAAGCAATATATTATTTATTCTACTAACTCCCCAAAACTCATTTCTATCAGCAAAGTCATATCATATGCAGTTCCACATCTGTGAAGCTGTAGGAAGCAGGTCTGCTGGATAAATCCTTGGATTATTTAAATTATTCCAGCAGTGAATTTAAAATATATGCATGAATCCTCAGCTGTTTGCATCCTGACCCCTCCTGGCACCTGAATTATCTTCTTTCCCCCAGACCTAGCCCTGCTCCAGAGCAGCAGGTATAATATTACATATCACACATTGCTTAATGAAAATCTCACAGCCTGATCTGTCCATTACCTATTTTTATTGCCTTTCTGTTCTCTTTCTTTTTAATTGAGATGCTTCTTTATTCCTTATTTTTAGCTGATCAGAAACTGAGCTCCGGGTAATTTAAAACATGCTGTCTGCTCTGCATTGATAACTTTCCTAGTCTTCTAAAGTGCCCAGAAGTCAATGCTACTCTGTGCTTTGAAATACAAGCCTTTCCATGGAGATATATTAGCACTTAAAAGTCTTCCAGTCAAACTGTGTCTGAATTCCACTGAGGATGTGCAAAATCCAGTGAAGTCAATAGCTTGCAGGACCACAAACCTGCCTGCAGTTTAGATCCTCACACTGTTGGTGAAGAAACACTGAATATTCACTGATGGAGCAAGGATTACGATCTGGACTGTGTTGTCCAGTGACTGCAAAGTTGGTGTGAATATAACCCCAGGTAAACCATGAACCCATCAGAAGAAGCATCTCTGTTGTCACTGAGGGAATGCTTTGTACATACAGACAAACCTGGGTGACTTCAGCAGCCACTGAAATCCAGCTAATTTAATGCCAGTTCAGACTCGGAAGCTTTTTTTGCCTCATTTTTCCTCTAAACCTCTCTGGGATGCACTGCTATTTTTGAAGTGTACCAACTGCTACATCACTAATTCATCACCACGACAGCTCCCCCCAACCATGTTCTTTTATTTAAAGGCACTATCATCTTTGGGATCTGCTTTTTCATGGGAACAATTATAGAGCAGTGAAACAGCATTTAAAGCAATGCATCAATTTACCAAGCTTTAATTGTATGCAGCTTTTAAATGAGCCCTCTTAATTCAAAATTTAACACATTTGCACCTTTGCATAAAGTGCCGCCCCAATTCATCAAAATTAAACTGTTTATTATACTGTGAATTGCTTACTTCAGGGTAGTAATCAGTGGTAGGTATCAGATGCTGGATTAGAGCATCCAGAGATGCTGAGGTAAGGTTTCCATCCTGGAAGATCAGTCCTCCTTGTTCACCTTCTTTTGAAGTATGTAGATGAGGGCTGAAGCCACATGGGGTAAACATACTGGTAGAACTCAGCGTTTGGGGCATGCCTTCCTGCAACAGAGACAAACCTGCATCAGGGACAAGATCCACCACAGCCACACCACATGTCTTCTGCCTGATTTGAAAAATACAAGCCACAGACGAGAGCTTCCTGTTCACAACATTAACGCGGTCCCTTCGTGATAACCTCTTTATTGCTGGCATGGGCACATCATGCCTGCAATGGGAAGGACACAGGAAAATGGGACATTTTGATCCATGGTTTTGGGCCAGAAGATGATGGCAGATACTTTGGGCTCCCACTCAACTCAAGAGCATCTGTGATGATTCCTTATTCGCTGCCATCCCTGGTCAATCCAACATAGGAGAGAAGAGAGACATGGGACTTGAATTCAGCAGGTTCCTGAGAAGAATGGAGCAGTTCATTTGAACCTCTGCCCTCCTGAGAATGAGGCAGGGAGAATTAGGGTGAAAGAGGGAGAGAAAAGGGGTGCCACCTATAAGGCTTGCTCAGGAAAATGCCTTGGAAAACGCCTTGTGGCTCCCATGGGATAGGACAAGTGTCAGAGTGAGTGAGGAGGTAGAAGCAGGAGCAGAAGTCAACTGGGGGAGGATGGAAAAATGAAGGGAGTTGGAGGGAACAGAGAATGTGGGAGCTGATGAAGAGATTAAAGAGCAAGAAAAAGAGAAATGAGGGGAACGGAGAAGGCAGACACCTGCACTATATTTGGAGCCTGAAGTTAGTCAGTCCTAGATCCATACTTAGGTACTAAATAAATGTTTCAAAGAGATCCTGAGCACTCATCGCCTTCGCTAGAAATGCAGAGTCCTCAGCACTTTTGTAAAGGAGGCCAGGCAGACTCTGAGTGTGTAGCCGTTTCAAGCTCCCTGTATTTCAGCTCTCTGGGCTTTTCAGGTTGCATTCTAGGTTTCATTTCGATTTTGTGGTTTACAGTCAGCTTTAAATATTCCTTCTATGGAGCAAAGTTGTTTTGTTTTTGAATTGCTGCAGAAGAATGACAGATTTTGCCTTGAGAACTTTAAAGTATCTCCAGCTGCCTCTGAAATGCCCCCTAGAAGCTGCTCCTGTCTCAGCTAGAGGCTGCATTGTAGGATATGGACTGGGAGAAGAACAGTGCATGCTCCCTCCCAAGTCTGCAAATGCATCATCCAGAGCAAGGAACCCCTCTGTGACCTGTCTGTTTGCTTCTATGGTTGATTTTACATCGTGCAAGGGAGGATGGGAAAGAGATGACAGAAGGGAAGAGTATCAGAGCCAACCTCTACTGCCCTGAGCAACTGCAGAACTTCCCCCAGGACTCCAGCTCTCCCTCCTGAGCACAGCCTCTGCCTGCTGGAAGAGCAAGATCTGCACCCCACGGCCTGCTGAGCAGGCACCAACCTCCCACGTCAGGAGGCACAGGGCCATGGGCTGACACTGCTGCTGTGCCTGAGCCTGCTGGGGCTTGGGCACATGCAGGCAGCAGATATGCCTTATTTTTTAGTATATTTCTCTGCCCTTTTCTGTATTCTGTTCCATCTGCTTTTCTGCCTCTTTACCATCCCGTACAACTTCAAAAGCTTCTCCGTGGATTTAGCTTAAAAATTTGAGTTTGCCATTCTCTCTCACATATATCAGCGACTGTGCTGTGACCCAGACAGTCAGCTCAGCTCAGCCACAGGTACAGCACGGTGTTTTTTCTCTTGCAAAAGCACCTCTCTGCCTGGCACAACTCATCGACTCCCCCAGTTCAGGCTGCAGCACCTTGCCAAGTCAGAGCCACCCTGGGCAGCCAAGGATGAGAAGGGCAGAGTTCCTGTAAGCCAGGCAGGGTGTGAAGCCCTGGGAGAGGCTGGAGCTGGGTCCCAGCACCGTGGGAGATCAGGCTTTACAAGCAAGACTTGGGTGACTTCATCCTTCAAAGGAGGGACCGTTCCCTGGAGCCAGTGCTTCGATTACTGCATCTTATCTCCTTCCGGGAAGCTCACATGGGCTGGGAGCACAGGCTGCCTCTGGGATTTGCAATCAGCAAAAAGGAACCAAAAATGTCCAACCCAACAAATTCCTACCTTAGCTGAAAAAGAAAATAGATGCCAGGGATTTTAGTTTAAAGACCAGAATGTCATCCCAGCCAGGATGGAAGCTGAAGCATCTAGTTCTAATGAATGTGCAGATGTGGCTGTTAATAAGGCTCTGAGAGCAAGTAATTGCTGCTTTTTGTACACAGCTCAGAGTCTGTGTAGTAAATGGGAAGAACTGCCAAATCCCATTTGTTACTTCTAACACACTCTATGTTATGGCTTGTTTCTATGGCAATAATCCCAAGAAGGACTGCATGTCCATACAGATCAAGAAATAAATCTCATGGACATACAGCTGTCTAGATGAGGAAAAGAAGAAGTTAAAACAGCTGTGAACATACAGGACACATCCTGGCTTCAGCATGGAACAGAACTCACAAGTAATGATTTATTCGGTGCAATCTCTCACTGTCAATGCCATTTTTATTACCAAATAGAAACCCCTCTGAACAGGATATTGCCTGAACTCTTGCATCTTATTACATGAGAAATTCTGCTGAAATACACAGAAAAACCTTTTTGGTTTTTTAACCTGAATAAAAACAACTGTACAACTGTCACGGGGACATTTGTCTTGGGTATTGTCAAGAAAGTAAATTTGACTTTTTATTATGAAGTTCCTGGTATAATCTCAAGTTTTCAGGCAAGGCCTGTGTCATATCTGAGCTGGTGCCTGGCTGCCACCTTACTTGCCACCAAAGAAGATCTGAAGTTCTAGCTATAAGCTTTTTTGCTCCTTGTTAACTGCTACTGTTACATTCACAGCAGGATGAGGCCAATTGTACAAAAACTAGGAGCCTCTTGCAGTACTAAGCTTGAAAATAACTAACATTAGTATTTGGCAGACAGGAATTTAGGACAGGGACTTCTCTGCTCACAACACCTAATTACTTTTTCTGTTCATGTATCTATGAAGTTCTCTTTTCAAGATCTTTTTCAGTTTATGTATCTATGAAGTTCTCTTTTCAAGAGCACTAAATAGAAACCAAATTTTCTTCGAAAGAGCCCAAATATACAGTTGCTTGTAGTAGGCAGAGGATGAGGCTCTGCTGTCAATCACCCACAGAATACAGAAACAAGAGAAGCACTGAGGGGAAAACAAACAAACAAACAACCTCAGGGAGATTTGTCTCACTGTATGATGGTGGGTTGGATGATGGAAAAGGCAAGCAGTGCAGGCAGAGGCAGACGAGTGCCCAAACCTGGAAAACCAAGCAGCGCATGGCTTAAAGAACTGCCTGACCATGCATATAACATGCACCCACCAATCTGCAGCAAGAGAGGCTCAAGGTGCTAGAAGATGCTGCCAGTTCTGCCTGCCCTGGGACCAGCCAGGTGATCCCCAGCAGAACCACAAGGGTAAATACCCACCAGCATTCCCCAACTCCACCACCTGCTGTTACAAGTGTCCCCATGGCAAGTAGAGTTAATGCTTATGTGGACACGAAATGTTCAGGAAACATTTAATGTGGTTTTCAGCAGCTTTGATGTGATAAGTGTTTTATCCTTTATCAAAAACGTAATCACGCTGTTTACTTTTGATCTTCATTTCATCTCTGCCTTCCATCTGCTCTGCCTCTCTCAAGGGGAAACAAGAGCTGGCACCACGTGATGAGCAGAGTGGGGCTGCAGATTTATCTTCCCACCCACTTAACTTTCAGATTAACCAAATAAATAACAGCCTTCCCACTTCAGGGATGAAAGGCAGAAGCTTCTGACAGTCTCCCAGCAGAACTACAGGGGCTAGAGAGGATGGTGAGGGAAGGAGTGGAGGTTAGGGTGTCCATCTGTGCCATGAGGGAGGCTCCACTGTCACACCCCATCCTGACTGTGCCGGTGTTCTCCTCCTGACAAGAGCTCAGAATGTGCAAGTCAGTGCTCAGTGAGCATGGGCAGGGAATAAACCAAGGGTATGGGAGACTCAAGGTTGAACATTAATTTGGCAAAGCACAGAGTTTAACAAACATACCTAGTCCACAGTGAGTTGGATTCATTCTTACTCCCATCTAGGAACCAAGTTAGGACACACTTCCCATCCCATCTCAATCCTGCAAATATCTTTACTAATAAAACATTCACCAAAACCATAATTCAAGGAAATGAAGATGGTTCACACCAAAACATTTTGAAAAAATAGCTTGGAGAAAACTTGGCCTGCTTTAGTAACCAGATCTACTCTGCAGCCATCACTACTGTCTCAATGGGGAACAAACCCTGTCCCTGCTCTCAGCCAGACCAGCATGGGACAGATGAGTCTCATCTGCCTTGGTACCTGCTCACCACTGCCACACCAGCCCTAAATACCAGTGAGCACAGCAGAAACTTCAATAACAAATGCTTATTTTTCTTTACGTTACTTTTAGTAATTTTCCAGCTATTTATCTTTGCAGACAAAAAAAACCCCACATAAAATAATCATAATGAGTTCAAATTCAGATTTTTCTCTGTTTCTTTTGTATGGAGGGAAGCAGAGGAAAGAGGAGAGAAAGAATTCTAGTGTTTCGGAATACAAAAGGAAAACCACTGCAAAGTAATTGCTTCCAGTTGTCAAGGCCATGGTCATAAATGTTTTTTTCAGAAAGAATACCTGGCATTAACAAACTCGATGTATTTGATGCTGATGTAATTAGGAAACTGGTAGCAGATGTAACTTTCTTTTCACCTTTTCAACAGGCCCTAAAACCTTCAATTTACAGCCCAGGAAGTTGTGAGATTGCTGAAAACTCAGCCTGTCAATCCCAGTACTGTTGGAAATGGTTAAATGAGCAATATAATGAAATTTCTACATGAGTTACAAACACAAAGGAATCACAGGGGATAAGAGCCACGGTATGGGAAAGGTAGGAAAAAACCACTTAACTGCAATATTCTCCAAACTCAATAACAATGATTACACTGATTACATGATTCCCTTTCCTACCCATTCCTTGCAGCAGCTGAGGCACTTTACTGAAATTCCCATGAATGAGACTCCAAGAGCAGCAAGTGAATTTAAGGTTTTGGCTAATCAGAATTAGATGACAATTCTATTTCCTTTGATCCCACCTGGTTCTCACCTTTTACTCATCTGCCCTCCCAAATCACTTCCCTAAAGAGTTCACCCATGTGGAGCCTTCTTCGGGTGGAAGGGAGGGAAAGCTCTTGAGAAATGGAAAGCAGCAATCACAGAAAACAGCCCTGAGTAAAGGAAGGGCAGGAGAGCAGAGTGGCAGAGAGGAGAGGACAGCTCTGAGATCTGTCGTGGTGCACAGACCTTCCAGAGCAGGGGAGGGATGTGGGCCAGGAGCCTCAGGGTGCCTGGAAAACTTTTCTACATTTTTCTTCTGTAATAATCAAACTCCACAGAAACTACTGGGCTCTACAACTCAGAGATTTACTCCGGGCTAGAACAAGATCTTTTATTCTCTGAGATACACACACACACTGCATTCAAAGCTGCAGCAGAGGCACACGTACCTGTGCCTGCTGAATTTATTCAGTCGTGCCAGGGAAAAGATCACAGCTACTCTTGTACTAGAGGTTTATGAGAAATACCTTGCAGTCAAATGTTACAATGAAAAACACAACTACACTAACCAATTACCTCAGAATCTGATGGACATGCCTCAGAAAGAGGCCCAATTTATAGGTGAGGAGGCATTAAATCAATTACCAGCACAGTGCAAGCAAGAACAAGGTCACCTTGCTGAAGGAATATTTCAGTTTATGCTCATGTCGGAGTATTTTGCTCGATAGAGAAAAATGAAAGCCTGATTATCATGAATTTGGTAGACTGGTCTGAAGCAGAATGTAAATCAGAAATGAGAAGATTTATGGCCAATTAAATTGAACTCCAATCAAAATCCCATTCAGGCAACAGTTCCCTGGGGGCTTCAATTTGTTAGTGCCACATTTTTTTAATAACTTTCTTTTTCATGTAACATCAGCAATAATAAAAGCCCTTCAATAACAAGCAGAGCCATGAACATGCTATTTATCTTAAAATGCCATCATTGCCTGGGATCAGAAAGCATTGAAAGGACACGCTGGAATCGCTCAGGAACAACCCCCCGGAACACCGCAAGGGGTGTAAAGCTTTTTTGCTTAGTCTCAGAGCAATTTCTCTTTTCATTAATCTGGTTCAAGTCTGAAGTATTTCTCCTGAGTGCAAGGGAGCTGGTGCTGACCCTGCCGTGAGACCAAACAGCCTCTGATGTCTCAGGCCCTTCCCCAGGCTGCGGGTGCTCCAGACACACGCGGCCGGTGGCAGATCTGGGCCTCATCATTAGCAGATTTTTAGTACTATTAGGAGAAAAACGACTATCAACATATTCCAGATGCCCTTGACAATATTCAAATGTATGCCAAAGGCAGCAGTCTGGGTTTCTCTCACTTAAGGCTAGGAAATCCATTTTCTGCTCTAATGTGCCTCTCTTCCCTCATACCTCCTTCTTCCTCCTGAGCTCCTGGTAAAACCCTTAGACAATATAAAAACTGTTTTGGTGCCTAGGATATTTTTTGGTTTTAAAGACTAAAAGTATCTTTTTTTTTTTTCTTAGGGAGAAAGGGTAAATAGAACATAAATAGAATGAGGAAACAGAGTGCTTAGGGTGGGAATGAATTACTGTACCTTTTGTTAAACACAGAATTGCAAAATTTGCCCTGGTGAAGTCAGAGCTCAACCAGGCATGGCCAAAGAGGGAAATCCCAGAACAAAACCATGCAGGCAGCATTCCCAGAAACCACTGACATCAACAAGCCCTTTTGGCTCAGTTCAGTTGTCACTGATGGGCCACACTGTGACTGCCTGGAAATCAGTCAATGCTTGGATTCTCTTGCTTCGGCAGTGGAATTGGTGAGGAGAGGAAGTTATTTAAGGATAACTAACACTTGTCAACCTGCAGGGCTATGTGGTTTTGTAGGGCAGCCCGGGCTGCAGCATCATCAAACTCACACTTATAAACAAGAAAGCTGCTGTGGGAACTTGATTTATTATCTAAATACACAGGCATGACACTGTGACTGGCTTCAGACCTCAGCAGCCACCTCCTCTCAGAACAGCTTCTTCCAAGCCAAACCTGGAGGAGGAATCAGAGCAGCTAAAAAGCAGCATGGCACAGTCTGGCCCCCACAACACCAGAGACACCTCTCCCCAGCTAAATGAATGCTGTCTCCACCACATGCTGTCAGAATTACAATGGAAAGCCCGTAAATAAAACAAAAATGCAGATCTCAGTCCTCCTCTCATGACATCTCGGTGAGAACAAGCCCTGACAGGAATAAAAAAAACCTCCCACACTAAGCAAAGCAATTCTGCTATTTATGCAGAAGGAAGAAGGAAAGCTGTATATCAAACAAATAATTACAAGAGCAGCTTTATCAGTCCCTGCTGATTACTCTCAGCTCGGTTTGATGATTCTGCCAGTGCTCTGCAGGTTGTTCAGAGAGGTAGATGTCACAACATTTTACTCGCAGCTCTTTCATTTATTAGCACCTACTGCTACCTGTCTCGTAGTCAAAAATCTTGGCATACATTTAGAAATTGTCTCCTGGAGTCTGTCAGGGAGGTTTAAAAACCTAGAAATCATATTTTTATATATACACATACATCTTCAGACAGACTCCACATGTGAGTATGAATCGTAATGATGCAGTTTGGGTGTTACATATGTATATGCAGATACACAGAGGCACACACGTTTTTATATGTGCCTCCTTCCTCCTCAATATGTAAATACAGAAATTCAAGTTACTTGCTTATCCCTGCTCCAGTTTGGGTGGGACAACATTTCATCTGACTTCTTGTTTTGCCCCCTCCGCCCCCCAGATTCACTAAAATAATAAATAAAAGAAGGTCTGATCTTTCTCTTGGAAAACATCAATGCCTCCTGAAGAGCAGCGTGAGCTCTGACTGTCACCAATGTCAATTTATCACCGCTGTTAATTACACTGTATTTGAACACTGCTCAGTCACCAGATCAGGAGCAAAAATCTAAGAGACATTTGTGCTAATCGCCATGGTCTGCAGGCATCTCCTAGACTTTCATCCAACCTTCTGAGGAGCATCTCTGTGCTCCAGTGTGTAGTGCCCAACCGAGGGGACAGACAACCAAGCACCTGACCTGTGGTGCTCACATCCCCTGTCCTCCAAACACTGTGCACAGGAAAACTGAGAGGTCAGAGCTGAGCCCACCAGTGATGGATGCAGCCTGCAGGCCCTAGCTAAGTCCCCACCTCAGCCCTGGGTGGTACAGGCACTGATGATGACACACAGACACACAAGACTTCCCTCCCTGGCAGGGAGAATGGACGGAGCACATGGCTTCCATCAGCACAGCCAACATCAGGCTCCTGCTTGGCTATAGATTCAGGTTATTTCATCCTCAGAGCACTCCAGACTGATGAGCAGGCTCTCCTGCTCTATCGATGACATATGGACCCGTCTCCCTAAGAAATAAGTTCATGAGCTTCTGGATTTCCCCTTCTGGAGCACCATCTGTGCCTGCTCCCATCCCACCACCCGCTGCGCAGCGTGACCCGAGGCAGCCGGGCACGCGCTGGCCCCGCACGAGGCAAGAAAGCATCAGCATCTGTAGCTGTCCCCAAATTCAAGCACATTTCTCTTGGAATATGCTCAGCCCATGCACGTGCAACCTCCGTTTGGGCAGGCAAGGGGGTTTCTGCTGACAGATTGTCTCTGGCTGCATTAAGTATTTTTAAAAAAATAGAAGAAGAAAGACGAGACTCTGCTGACATTCAGGATAACGCGACAAATCTAGCTGGAAAATAAATCCCTCTGCTTCAGAAAGAGGAAATCTGAGCTGCAGGCCAAGCACCACCACAGGTGAGGGTGCTGAGCCCACACAGGACCTGCTGGGGCTCCCACACCCCAGAGAATGACCCTGCTCAGCCCTGACCACCTCTTCCCCAGGGGCAAGGGGCAGGGGAGAGTCACTGCCCAGCTGACTAATTGCTCATTAGCTGAAATGAACTCTGCAAGACCATTCTGTGATCACTGCTAGAATTCTGTCATTAAAAAGGACTGCAAACATTAGTTCTTAGCTCACTATCAAAGCACCAGCGATGTGATGCCTTGGCTTTGGGATCAACAATCTGCTCTCAGAGGAAGATGGGAATTGCCCATGGTCCATCCAGCTCACCTGCCTGCCTCTCATGCTGACCACCACTGGATGCATCACAGAGCACTGCAGAGGGCAGGAATACAACAGTGTGCTCACTACAGCCTCTCTCTGCTCCCAACTTAAGAGATTAGTTCATACCCCAATGCACAAGATTTAATATCCATCCAAAACCTGCTATTGTTAGTGATTCTCAGTGCCCATATAAAAATTACAACCTTCAGGAACCAGCAAGCAGAAGCCTTTCTAGAGCTATGGTAGGGAGCTCAGTGAAATACACATGTGTTGGAAGAGCTGACTTTAAATATTAGGAGATAATTTTTTTCTTGGCATCATTCCACTGATTTCTGTAGTATAAAACCCAGGGGTGAATATGGTCCAAGATATACACAAAATGAGCTAAATTCTGAACTGCACTTGCTGACCTCATAACTCTTCAGCAGTTGAAATGTGGGTTACAAAACCAATTTCCATAAAGGACATGTTCAGTTAACAGTGGGAGACTGTGCTGACTCGAGCTGTGTGAGCACACTACTGAGATATTTCCCACATAATCTACATTCATTCCATACTTTTTGGAAGTGCTCCTCAAAAGATGGTGTCAAGGGTGCAAATCCTGTAGATCAAAAAGATATGTGACCTGTCAGAAAGCACAGAGCTTTTTTCATACATTATTCTGGTACTTTGAGAAGCCCAAATCAACACATACTTTTTTTTTCACCCCCTCCAGCTTTCAAAGCTGCAGGGCAGCAGCCTGCCTAGTGTATAGGCAGCCCAGATGGGGATACACATCCCTTGGAGTGCTTGGAAAAGGATCTGCTGTACAGGGAACACAGTAAAAATCCCAACTTGTACCTGTGGATAGCACCCAACATAAAAAACTTCCATTCCTTCATTCATTTTGCATATTCCTTGAGCAACACGAAGGTTTTTAAAAAAGCAGCAGCTACCATTGTTATGAAATTGTACTATTTTAATAATAGTACAAACTACCTGCTACAAAATTTGAACCAACACCAGAGCTGTTACCCTGTGGCTAAATGTCTCACCCTTACTTAATCTTCTAAGGCTCTAGACCTGCACAGACAGAGACATACCCAACAGGACTTTAAATTCCATAGGGGAAATTCTGGTATAATTATGCATCTGCAGATATGCAAACACATAAGATTTGCAGTAGGAAGAGTCTAATGTCACCTGTAATCTCTCAAGCCTGTAGATTTATACATGCAATTGAAGAAAAGCCTTGACTTCCCACTCTGCATGAGAAATTGGATGAATCACATGCTCAAATTAGGTCTGACATTACCACATAGCTGGAGCCATATTCTTGCCATCTTATTTCTGTTCACTGGCCACAAACTCAACAAGCCCTTGAAATCAATGTGACTATTCCAAAAGTATGTTTCTGCTTCATGTGGATAAGGGGAGTCACCTCTGCTCCCCAGACACAACTGATGGCTCATGCCAATATTTACAGCAACAAGGTTAGGGATCACATTTTAAAACTCAGTCTCTGCTATTTGCAAATTTTCTAGGAGTGCCAATACCAAAACCAGAAATGTGCAACTCACCTTGAAACATTTAGTCAGGTACACAATGATTTCAGTTTGAAAATTCTGACGAAGCTGAGCCAGCAGCCTGCTGCAAACAAAGCGTATCAACAAGAACAAGCAAACACTGGTTTATCCTCAATTTAATGCAATGACTAGAAGAGACATCCAGCCCTTTCCCAACTGGATATACACCAAGTATGAATATGTGATAGCACAGAGTGGCCCCAAAGACTATTCTAGTACTACTTAGAATTTAAATAATCCCAGAGAGTAAGGGTCAAGACAGCTGCATGTCCCAAACTTGCATGGATGGATTCCTAGTGCAATACACTCTCCATGGATCCAGTCTTTGGGAACAGGACTCAGGTTGTACTCACACAAACATTTATTGTTGCAGGAGTTTGCAGGAGGATGGACAAGCACAGGTGAAGAGTTCATTGCTAAATGCTTTACTAGGATGTTAACAACTGCAGCTATGATGGACACAAGGTGTGGGAATCTGATTAAATAACAATCTGAACTTCCTAAAGGGAAAATTGTGGAAGTGAGGGATATAGTGACGTACACAGTGTTCGATGCAACCAAGAAGTAGGGTTGAATGTCGGTTTGCAAACAAGGCTACTTAGACCAGAAAATATAAGAACAGCAGAGCCCTACACAAGTCTTTGTTTAAAGTTTTCAGCAGTACAGCTGAGGAGTTGGAACACCACAAACAAAGAGCAATGCCCCTTCTCCTGGCTGCACCTCGACATTGAGCTTTAGACATGGTGTATGGTTACTCTGTGCTTTGGGATGGCACTTTAACATCCAGGATGTTCTCCTTGCATTTCAAATTTTCCAATTCCCATTTCAGCAGTCCCTGCTGTACTTTCTGATGGCACTGAAATTTCACAGACTGTATTTCCCCACCAAGAGAATCTATTTAGGAGGGAAGCAGAGAGGTAACCAGCTGGAAATCCATGATGAAGGAAAGACTACTTGTTACCTCCCCAAGGGAGATGGAGGAGAGTAAAAGTTAATGGAAGGATAATCAGGAACTCTTCAGGGATATCAGTTTATAGGCCAGGAGCATATATAACTGAGACTTGTTTGCATATCAAGAAACTACAGGAGAAGGTGTGACAGCCAAATGCAGCTTATGAAAATATGGCTATCTGTAAAGCTGATAGCTTCCTCGCATGTGAAAACACAATCCTAACACTCAACTTGGCAAGTGAAGGCTAAATAACATCAATATGTCTGTTCTGGGCAGCCGCACAGTGAAATCTCTTCTGATGACATTTACAGTGTTTTCAGCAGACTCGCCTGGGACTCAGAGAAACAAGCTGGTTTTTTAGGGATTTCAAGGATCCATGCTTAAAATATCCACAAAACTGAAATACTCAAGCTTTAAAATGACATGATAGAATTTGATGCCTTTTAATAGTCAGTGAAAAAAAAAAACCAACAGCTCAGAGACTGCTCAAAAACATCACAGGATGCTGCAAGAACAGGACAAGACATAATTCAGTTTTAGACAGATCTCTGAGTATTTAAGATCTTCGAAGAGTTTTAACAGATTGGACTCCAGAGAAGCTGCAGTGTCCAAAAGCAGAGCTCTAGTGGCTATTTACCTACTCTGCTGTGCATGTCCACGGTCACGTCACCTCACCTGGAGGCCTCCCTGTACCTCACAGGGCCAAGAGTCCCTGTCACTACTGGGAAGGGAACCCTTTTGGGAAACACAAGGAGGTCACCCATGTCTGAATTCCCTCCATACTATAATAAGCACTTTGTTCAAGTAGTATCTTCTAAATAGAGGTATCTGTGAAGATCTCCCCTTCACACCAATGCTCCCATTCACTTCCACTCTTCACATTTAATAAACCCCTCAGCTGTTCTCTGCAAGTGCCACCACACTCTGGCCAGATCTGTGCCCTGACCTTCCTGCCAAGGCCAGCACAAAGCTCTCCTTCCCTTCCTGCTCTAGGCTGGTTGGCAATGTTGCTACAGCCTATTAAACACTGTGAAAAGGAAGGACCACGAAAGGCCTTTCATTGGGATAAGTGATCAAATGCAGGATTTTATTATTAGAATCTGTTTTGTCAAAAAGGAGGATATTGGCCAAGATTATCTCAGCCTGTTTTGTGATCATTTCAGTGAAATCTTTCACATTGGCCAAATCCGGAAATGTGTGGGAAATTAAAGAGATTTAGCCCATTATGCCTCTTTTACCACACTAATGACCAACATTCTTCTTTATTGTCCAGGGCATTTTTCAGTGTGAGCCTGCAATTCACACATATATAATTGCTTTCTTGTTTAAAATTTTTACTAACACAGTGAGCATTTAGATACCACAATTACCTGGGGAAAAAAAGTTCCATCCTATACATGGTACAATTCACCACCATTTTTCAGGACTGTAGTCCATTTTACCAGCCGAGTGACTTCTCAGTGAGAACTCAATTTCAAAATTCCCAGATCCTCCACTTTTAAAGCCTTTCATGTTATACCAGCTCTTCATTCCGCTTCACTGCCACACCACACACCATGAGAAGCCAGAGTCAGGAGGTTATTCTGGAGCTCAGTCCATCAGTATTCAACACTCATTTCTACAAAAGCCTCCAGGAGCTTCCAGGTTCCAAACGACCCTTCCACAAAGGAAGGGTTTGGTCCAGCACCATGGCTCCATCCTCTGTAGAATCCTGTGATTTTTTTCTCTCTCTTACATCTGGAAATCTTTGATAATTTTCACCTTCTCGAGGCAGTTCAATGACACTTTTGATTTGCAAGTGAGTTCAGGCAGGAATTTTACCGGATGAGTAGTTTCGCTATCTGCATGTGTTTTGCTATCACATCAGTACTGGCTTTCTTCCAACCAGGAGACTTGGAAGAATCCTGAAGAGGTCTTTGTATTCAGACCAAGCCTTCTGCTGAGCTGTGGGCGCCATCTGTAAAGTGACTCTATGAAAATGACATCATCATGTGACAAACGTGTTCTTCCTACAGTCAATTCGTTTGGCACACAAAGTCAAACCCAGGGTTTTTCAAATTGTCAGCATCTTGAGCTCAGTCTTGCAGCTAAACACCACGTTGTGTTCTTTCTACTTCTTGTCTCGCACTTCAGCAACAATAAGATCTCAGCAATCAAACCTGAGCTGGCATTTTCTGGGATGACTCACAGAGCTGATTAAAATACAATTGCTCTCCCAGACCTGGGCTGGCTCAGATGTATGACAGAAGTGTCTCTTAATTCTCCACCTTTTGTTCAGAAAATTAAACACACAGGGACAGATGCAGCAATAGAGTGTGCATCTTACACCCGATTGTAACCAGTCCAACACTTAACCAATGGGGCTTAATGTCGTTGTACATTATGGTTTCACATGGGTGTCTTTACTCACGCTCAGTTATGCACTTCATGTGTAGTAGCAACAAACCCACGTGCTCACCAACTGAAGCACTGAGAAATAAAGGCTGGAGTGAGACTCTGTAAGTTAAAGTGACATTTAGTAGCATAACAGCCACATAACCTCCAGATAGAGGCTCTTAACCCACGGCAGACTCATTTCTAATGCTGTGTTTGTCACAGGTGACATGCAGTTACGTGCTCCCCTGACAGCAGTGACACACAATAGAGAAACCTTCAGTCTCTCTGAAGGCAAAAATGTTTGTCCTTGTCACCCAGTGAAGGATGGCAACCCCAGCCTGGTGTGTGCTGTAATCACACCAGCACAGCGAACCCAGGGGGGTGGAAATTAAAGCAGCCAAGAGGCAGTGCCTACCTTTGGAATCAATTTATCTCAGGGCATGCCTGTAGCTCTCCTCTGCGAGATACCACTGCTGTGCACCAGCAGCATCGCTGAAGTAGTCAAAAAATATCGACCTCTAGAATGCCAGGCAGGCTGTTCTCTGTGAACCCTGGATGTGACTCAGCGTGGGAATACATCTTCAAAAGCAAGAGTTTCAGACAGCACTCTCACTCAAAAAAAGAAAAAAATTGACTGCCAAACAAACAGTTCATTTGCAATCACTCTTCCTTCTTCCTCTTGTTTTTGTTTTGAAATGCACCAGGAATGAGCTTTTCTGGGGTACTATTTTAAAAGTTTAGGCCTCAGAGAAGTTCTGCCAAGTCCTAGCAAAACACAATGTCATTTTAAAATTACAGTCCAACAAACTGCTGCTTTGAGAGAACAATCATCTTCTAAATGACTGAGCAGGCAGCTTCAATCATTGCTTTACATGAGCTACAGAAGGGGCCACAAGAGCATGTAGTGGTCACTGCTCTGACGCTGTGCAGGCCACAGATTTTAACATCTGAACACCACGTTGGTAATGAAAATCCCAGGGAATTGCTCTGCACCATCCTTGCTTGGCCTGAATTTGACTACTGTGCTGGAACATCAGGATGGTAGCACGGCAAATCTGTTCGTGTCGTTACGACGTGAGATTGATACAACACATCTCCATCAAATAACAGTAAATCATGCCTCACAGATGTGATTAAATTCATTAATGTTATTTAAGTCTAAGCTGGACTGAGCACTAGAGAATATTGCACAGACACAGGGCACACTGTACAGCAACGCTCACCTGAACAAACCTGATGTTCAAGACAACAACCCGGACTCAAGCTGGAGGTGGGACTGCAAAAACAGTGACAGATGATGTCTCTGTCTCACCAGAGATAGGAGAATCATCTATTTTCATTTCTTCAAATCCTCTGCAGCTCTCACACCTGACAGCAATAAAGCACTGCCCAGCAGGAGCAACGTAGTCCAGGATAATCCTGCAACATAGCTCGTCCTAATAAACTGGAGTGATGGGCAATGGCACTTCTGCCATCAAACACTGCTCTGGAATCCCTCTCTGCACCTTTGGGACCACAACACACAGGGAGGATTTGAGAAGCCTGTCAAAGAGCAGAGGAGACCCTTTTCTCTGCACAGCCACACTGCAGGTACCATGCTGACACACTGCACGGAGCAGGACAACAAAGGGCAAGAAGCAGCTGGCTGAAACTAGACCCAAACTGCAGAGATGTAATGCTACTCTGCAAAGAAAAATGGTTTGGAGAAAGTTCCAGCCACAGTACTGTCTTTATATGGGCCCAAAATGACTCCAAGCCCTGCAGTCATGCCAAGGCCAGTGCAAGCCACCTGCAGTGCCACCCAACAAGCTGCAGCACCTTGGAGAGCCAACTCCAGCAGCACCACCTGGGGCCACCTGCAGCATAACTCCCCACTTCAAAGCTGCTGGGTGAGAGGGTGAAAGCAAGGAAAATACCAGTTGTCTGGTGAACATTCAGTTGTGGCACAAGCCTATTTATCCATGGTGCAATTCACCTCTGAATTTGACCCATGGGGAAAGAGCAAATTCACTTTTAAGAGTTTACAGACTTGCAAAAAATTCCAACAGCTGGACACACTGCAGCCTGCAGCAGGCGTGTGGCCCTGTCTTCCAGCTTGAGCAATCAACAAAGCTCTACTTGCTGCTGGCTGTAACCTAGAGCATTAACTTTACAAGATTTATGTTTAAGGCATATTAGTAACACTTTTAAATGATGAAGAAGGCATTTTAGCAAACAGTAAATTCTGCAGAAGCTCTGTTTGGCAGAGTTATCAATAATCCTATTAATGACAAGGTGCAATTTACAGCAAACTGGCAGTGGAAAGGAGATACAGGACTTACGTGAAACAAAAAGATAATACAATATTATTCCATTGACTGTGCTTTCTTTTAATTGCCTTGTTATGTATGCTCAGGGCTCACAATCTATCACGGATGAAGTTGTTTGTTCATAAAGCAGCACACAAGAGGTTTTTAATCCAAGATCCCTCTAGCTGCATTTCAGGATTCATTTCAAAGTTGTCTTTAATTTTCCTATTTTGTGTAAGTTTATCCTAATATTAGCAAGCACTCCTCTGAAAAGAAACTGCTGTGCTCAGTTGTGCTACTTGTACTGGATTATGTGACTGCTTACTAAGGCTTTACTCAGTAAGACTGCACAAAGGGACGTAACTTGCACTACAGACTGCAGAGCTCCTGTCACTCTTCCCTGTGCCCAGGTCTGCAGCAGGGCTGCTGGCCTCAGGAATAGATCCAATGTGTCCAAGTGACCAGGGTCAGTGCATGTGTTAAAAGAGAGGCATCAAGAATACCCTTTGTACAATTATGAAAAAACTCTACCAAACTGAATACATCATTTTAATGCAACAAGCAAACTTTACCTTGAAGAGCATATCTATCCTATTTAACACATGAAAAACACACACTGGAAACTTTCAAGATTGTATAAAGACGCATTTGAGGCTTCAAAATTATGTAAATTATTTGTTTTCTCTTCAACATTATCTCATCTTCAGGTGTCTGTGTGGGAGGGCAGACAGATGGTTACTCAGCTAAGGAACGCGAGGCTGTTCTGTCTTTGTCCAATGGTAACAACCAACAGTCTGGAAGGAAGACAAGCTCCAGACCGGGCCAAAGTCCAAATACAGAAGAAGAGACTGTGGAAACATCATTTATGGGAACTGCTCAGATCTAGCTTTTGTGTGGTTTTGCTTCAGCTTCAATTCCCAAGACTCTCACAAATGGATTTGGTCATTCCACCATGAACAGCTAAAAAGCCCAAGGTGCACATTTTTATACCATATATAGTGATAAGAATGTCAGCTATGCTGGGAATGAAGATGATGATGAATGAATTTATTTTATTTCTAGTTTTAATTATTGGGTAAATTCCATTTACCACCTAGAATGTGAATGTGTTTTATCACAATAATATGCTTCTGGCATGAAGCCAAGACAGAGCTTCCAAGCAAGGGGGAGGAGGCATTAAACTCTGCTGGCTGGTGTTGAAAGCACTTGACATTTCTCCATTTCATTTCCTAGGTGCCACATCATAAATAAGCTCAATAAACTGTTGCTTACAGCCCTGGCCAATTTGAAATCCTACCTGATAGATTTATTTCAAGTATACCCTGTCCTCCAAAGCTGCTGGGAAACAACAACTTATCACTGCCAACCTGTTAGTTCTAGATCTGACATTGTCTGTAGCATCAGCAAAGCCATTTCCAGTGCTTGTTTGCAGAGATGCTGAAATCACTGGAAGCTGATGGCTGCCTGCACTCATTGCTGAGGACACCACAGATGAGCCAAGTGACATTCAGCTGTCCTACATCACATGCACTGCCAAAAAAATGGAGACCACAAAAATTAAAAAACAGATTTGGATTCCACAGTTTAGGAGAACTAGAGAGCTATTCCTTGCTTAGGATAACAACATCAACCAGTTTTATATACAGTCTTATCTCTAGCTCTACTCACATTGCAATCAAGTTGACTTGCATGAGAATAACTCAGGTTTCTCAGAACTTTCTCTTATAAAAGCCATCAGCTTGGCATTACCTGCCTCTGGCAAATGCACAGCAAAAACCAGCTGGGGGTGTTTCTCTAGGAGTGTGCTTGTTAACATACACACATATGGTTGGTGTCCTCCATGCAGATGATGGATGAAAAGGACTGGGATTTGGACTTCCCAATTAGTGGACAGCCTTTAGCTCAAAACAAACTGTGACTATTTTGCACTTGTTATGCTGCTCCGGCTGAAATTCCAGGGCGCAAATCAAAGCTCCCCTGTTCATCCCCTGACCAGGCTGTTTGCCACCCACCAGCCTTGGCATGCAAAGAGTCCTACAGCAGCATTTCCTTCTCACACATTCAGTGCAGTAGTTTGGCCTGTGATCCCAGCTGGAGTTGCTGGGCAGGAGACAGTCCAAGAGATTTCCTCATTATCATGGCTCTTCATGAATGACTTCAAAGGAACACACAGATCCTATCTTCAGGAGATTAGCTGGAAGTGCACCGCCTGTGTAGGCAAGCTTGTTCCAGTCTGTAACTTGCAGGATCTCCATACAGCAGAGACAACCCAAGACCACATTTGCCAAAGCCTCCACTAGACCTGCAGGACAGCAGTTTCCAGCTGCCAGGGCTGTAAGAGAGGATGGGACAAGATTTACAGCCTCTCCAATCGAACAGAGATGTTTATTCTAACCTACACAGCAACTGCCATTGTTTTGGTTAATAAGTATTCAAATCTTGTCCTGTTGTGAGTTCCAGAATTACTTTTACTAGTTCGTTTACACAACATACATAATTACATTTCCATGAGCACAAACCCCATTTCCTGTCGTGCCTTTACATTCAAACAAACAGCTCAGCAATACATTACTGCATGGCTGAAGGCTAGCAAGTCCCTGGGAGCTTTGGGTGCATCCTTACAGGAAGGAGCTTTGCCTGAGAAGTGAGGAACAGGAGCTGCACTTGCCACGAACAGTAAACAACACTGTTCTGAGAAAGTACCTGTGGGTTCCTGTGGCAGCTGTGGAGCCCAGAGGAAGCTCCATATGCTGTTGGATATCTAGTTAGTGCTGTCAGACAGAGGCTGCACAAGCTGCTGTAGATGGGGTTGGGACAGTCCCTGCTCCCAGCTCCATAAGAACACATGTGCTCTGCCACAAGTCAGACATCTAGCAGCACAGGAGAACTGCCAGGTGTGCAATGAAGCTACCCACACCAGTGCTTTTGGATGCACTCGTGAATTGTCACACGTGTCTCAATGTTTGACAGACTCTCTGGACTGCCAAATATACTGCCAGGACAGCACTGGAAACAGGGGCAGAGAAAAGACCCATTCCATGTATTTCAGCCACTGCAGAGGCTATCAAAGAGATCTCAGTGAAAGAAACATAAGCTGAGCTTCACCTCCACACTCTGCTCTTGCCAGCTGGAAAAGGAACGATAGAGCAGAGAGAGAACAAAATCACATGGCTGTGGTTTTCTCCCAGCAACTTCAGCTGAGGCAGTGGCAGGCTCCAGGCTGGCAGCTCCAGAGCCCACCCCTCTGCTCCTCCCAGCCCCTGCACACCCAGGGCTCCTGGCAAAGCCTTTCTCTTCCCTCACCTAAACTGAAAGGTGAAGGAACCCAAAGTTACAAGCTGGCAAAGATAAACACGGTGCCAGTTCCCCTCTCCTGGATGAAACATCAGGTCATGCCAACCCGTGCTGCATTATGCACATCTCAAACTGCTCCAGCTCTGCATTAGCATTCTGGAGCACAGCTTTATCCTCCTGCTTCAGAGACCAGCCCCTGCTTTACATAAATCTTTAATGAAACGCTCTGCCTCAAGCACTGATGCCTACGAACAAAAGGCAGAGTTGAAGGAAAACAGTTTTACCTCCAAAAAAACCAGAGCAATTCTACAGATAGCACAGAGAAATTACACTTGCTACACCAATCTGGGATCCCTGGAGCACCACTGAAAAGAAGACACAGCATCAGGAAACGTGAGGAGCTGGGAACAACTCCTTTCCAGAAAGGCAGGGAGGAGAATTGTTCAGCTGAGGTACATCCTAAAACACAGCAGGACCCATCCAGTCTCCCCAGGTGTGTGCCTGGATGAGGTTGTGAGGCTGTGTGTGCCAGGCTGCCAGCACCAAATGCTCTGCAGCAATGGAACAGGCTTCCCCCTGATCAGGAGACTGATGTTAAAACCTCGAGATTTAAAAACACACACACACAAGTCTATCAACTTTCTATTTCCTTTGGGATTGAGAGCGTTTATGGTTAATGCTGTCAAGTGTTTCAAGTGCTTCCTTCTCAAATTTAAAGGTTGTAAATGTTCATCTCCCCATGCGACATGAGCTAAGTAGAAACAAGAATAGAAACTGAAACTGTACTGATTCAGGACCAGGAACTGTGATTTTAAGATAAAACTAAGTACCATGAAACTAAAGATAAAATTGCAGGGGCTGGCAACACAGTGTGACAAGGACAGTTAGAGTCCTGATGCAAAACAGCAACCAGGAGATGATACAAGGCCCTCAGAGCTGAGAACACAGACTGCAATGCAAAGACATCCAGGGCTTTATCCTAGAACACTCAACTGATGTTTTTCATAGCAGCCTACAGGAGTGAATGCAAGTATCTTCCATTAATCTTAATGGAAAATGTTTGTTTAAATCCCCAAGACTGTCTTGGAAAAGAAGTATTTCAGCCTCACAGTCTGGACTGGATGCTTAAATTTTCATCTTTAATATTCACATCTGCATGCAGGCCCCAGGTCAGTAAATCATTTAAATGTGTGCTTCAAAATGCAACAGCCAACAAGGCTACTCATGTGCTCAGAATTTAGCAAACATGTAAATGTTCCATCCAGCAGAGATGGGGTTGCTCACATGATTCTGTGTTTTGCTGAACTGATGCCTAAAGCCTGCAGAGGCTGCCATAAGGAAGTTACCATTTTGCCAACAAATACCAGTGTTACCACACTTACTCCTATAAATCAAGGGAAACAGCAATGCCAGAGATGTGCTCCGATACAGACTGGTGTCTTGGAGATATCAGTTACTTGTGCATCTTGGCTTTCCCATCCACATTTTGGGCTCTCTAATCAGGAATCTGAACTAAGTTGGAAAACTGCACCCAGCTGGACATTTTGTAACTATCCCTTTCATTTTTCTGAGCAGCAAGAATCCTAGACTAGGTTTTCTGTATGGCATAAACATCTATTCTGAAGATTCAAACCCCAAAACCAATACCTTAAAGTAAGAGTAACGTGGTGTAGAACAGAACCTCCTCCCAAGCTAGATTTCAAATACACAATATACAGAGAGTTTTGGCAATTCAAAATACCTTCAGATTTGGCTCCTCCTTTGATCTGCTGGACAGCATGGGATGATGAGGGACAGGAACTGAACTCAGAACTTGAGCTGAAGGCCCAAGGGTGGGCAGGGGGGTGTTATACTCTTTGGGATGAGACATTCTGGGAAGGATCACCAAGAACACCTGGACCTAATCTCCAACTTGGGAACTGAAGCCTCTGAAAATGTGGAAGTATTTTGATCCCATCATCTGACTATCACTTGCCACAATCAACACAAGAGTCTGACAATAAATTAGTGACTATGCACACAACATTTTAACCTTTTAAAGCCAAACAGCTATTTGTGGCTGCACTTGGAAACTCAGAACTCAACAGTAATCATATAAAGCTCAGCAGTTTCCATGTGCAGTCACATCCAAGGTAAGAAACAGTCTAGACAGCAGTTGGATGGCAGAAAATGGGGCAAGTCTGTTCAATATGCTGATCTAGCAGAAAATTAACACAGCAAGAGGTGAAAAACCCTCCAAGTACTGCCCTGCCCCTTATCAAAACTGAACACTGCCCACAGAATGAGCCCAGGGAGCCCACTCCCATCGGCCACACAACCTGCAAACCTGAGGCAAGGGAGAGGGAAGAGACACACAGCTCCAAAAGAGGAGAGAGACTCCCTTTTGGCATCAATTCATGGGCAGGATAAAACCTTCAAGCCATGCTCTCAGCAAGCAAGTGGCATCCAGCACATGTGGGGGAAGAGACAACGTTGCGTATTTTTGGGTCTAGTCAGCAGACAGAGGCAGCTTTGCAGAATAACACACAAAAATCCCAGCACGGGTCTGGCAATCTGCAGATACTTCCCCACAGCTGTGCTGACAGGGGGTGCACACTTGGCCTCCCCTCCATACAGCTGTAAGCCTGGACAAATCCTGCCAGGCACAGAGGAGTGCCAGTTTCCACACCAAATCCCTCCCTATCCCCAAAATCCTCCACGTATTTTTGTCATTTGGAAGGAAGAGCACATGTGAGAGAGGCAAGAGGACTTACCCACCCGCAGTGTGCTCATGGTTTGGTGCTGAAGGGATGTGGGCAGCAGGCTCATGCCAGCAGGTACCAGACACAGCAGCTCACTGCTGGACAACTGCATGAACTTCCACCTCAGGGAGTGATCAGTCTGAGCTGCCCACACTGTCCTAAGCAGACACTCAGCTGAGCCCAACTGAAGCAATCTTTTCTCCACTGCCAGAGACAGCAAGTCACAGGATTCTCTGCAGCCCTTTATTCTGATTGTCTTGGTAAGGTTATTAGCCCTGGCTCCTCTGCAGGGAAACACCTTTGGGACCCACATCTTCCCAAGCATACACAGACCCCTACTCCTACATTACAGCAAGACAAGGACTTACATGAACAGGTACTCGGAGTCACAGCATACCCTGCATAAAGAACAGGGTTCCCTTGAACTCATTTCGGTGTGAATGACAGCTTCATTTTCACAAAGAGAAGCTCATTTTGATCCTTCCGAGTAATTCCACTGATTGGAGCCACCGGTAGATTGCTCTGTGGCTCATTGATTAAGCTCAATGTGAATAATTGCATTACTAAAATAGACTGGCTCAGGCAGCACTGAAGACAAGGCAGAGCAGCCAGGGGTGACAGGAGCAGTGCACCCACCTGCACAAGGGCCACCCAAGCACCCTGGCTCTGGGAGGACAGCAGGAGGGGCCTGTGTGGCTGCAGAGAACTGACCTCCAGAAGGTCACCAGCTTGTCTGTTCTTCCCCGTGGCTGCATCTTGCTCCCTAGTGGATGGGCCACTTTATACTGTGGTCCCAGACGTGAATTTAGTATGCATGACAGTGTTCCTGAGGGCAGAGCCTACACAGAGCAATGCTAAACATGCTGACAAAGGCAAGGCAAGTGACCTGGAAATGACAAAGTGAAGCAAGGGAAGGAGCAAAGACAAGGTGGCTGAGGAGAAACGTCTGCATGGTTCCATCTATGCTGGGGAAAGGCGATGAGGTTTGTCTGAGACTGTTGGTGCAGTGCAGGCGTTGCTAGATGTCTCTGCTTTGGGCAAAGCTTTGTAGATTGGCAGGCAGAAGATTAATCTTGTACTGCTCAGAAGTGATAGGAGCTACGCAGAAGAAAAAAAGAAGCTACTTTATTTTTTCATCACGTAGAATATTAAGTCGAATGGCAGAGACGCACTGTCCTGAGCACAGCACCAGCTCCTGGCACCAAGCACAGAGCTGCCACACAATTCTGAGCAGCTTAAACTGCAATTCTCAAAACTGAGGTCCCTTTTTCGTAACAAGAGGCAGCAGAAAAGTTACTTGTAATATGCAGAAGGAATCACTCATAAAATTAAAGATCAATTCTAAAAAACTATAGAGCTACTTTTCATGACAGATGAGGTTTTAAACATTGCAAGAGAGAAGAAACTTCCCTTAAATAGGTGCCAGTTAATTAATGAGATTTGGTAAATGAGTGCATTTCCTGCGCAACAAACTACAGACTTCCACTTCCAAAGTACATTATGTTAAATTGGACAAAGGCCCATTATTCTGGAATAAAAGATTGCCCACTGGAGGGTTTGCACTAAAGTAAGTATTCCAAGAATATCTTCATCCAGGAATACAAGCAGTGCCTTTGCAAGTGGAGACCAAGCAACCCTTAAACATCATAATATCTCCTAAAGGAGTTAGTACACTCAAAGATTTAGCACTTAGCATACAAAGAAAACACAGTAGCTCCAAAAGCTCAGGAGACAGAGGGATGAGCTGTCTCCTGTGAGCAGAAGACCCTCGGGGCAGGTGTATGTTCTGCAGCATAAAGCAATGCACTGGCTCTGTACCCTGCACTACACCACACAGACATCACGTCTCTCAGGCTGTCTCAGCACCTGGAGATCACTGTGTGCTTTTATTTAAACAGTGAACTACAGTGTGGGCTGCTCTGTCTGGAGTCAGCTGAGTGTTTGGGCACCATGTCCATTGCAGGGTATGGACAGCACATCCTTAGCACTATGCACAAGTCCATGGTGGACTTGGGCATGATCACGTGGGTGAGTGCACGGTTTGAGCACAAGATAGTGGTGGAGACCACAAATGGATACCTCACTTCACACTAGAGGACACAGACAGGGAAGTTTTCCATCACCATCCCCCAGACACCCTAAACCTACTGAGAGATGGCAAGGGTGGCACTGACAAGTTGGACAGAGGAGAGACCAGACACAAGAACAGTGTGGGTTATAAGGACTCTGCCCAGCTCAACCTGTAGCACTCCCAAAGCCACCTCCTCCAAATCCCTCCCAAAACCTTGCCTACAAGAAGCTTCACACCATCAGGGCACTCAGCCCAGCTGAAGGGATACTCAGTGATGCATACAGAGGGCTCTTAGGCAGGTAAATCATTTGGGATAGACAACATCTTGACCACACACTCTAGGTGTTTGTTCCCTAAACCAGCTGATGATAATCCTTAGCAGACTATGAGCTACTGATACAGAAGGACTATTCGAGTTGTTCTGTGGAATAATAAGCATCAACCTTGCCTCCTCAGGAACATCTCTGAGCACTCTCACTGCAAAGAACCAAAGTCAACTCACCAGGATGCCCAACTCTTGACTTTCATTATGGCAAATTATTCACAGCAGAAGTGTCACTTTAGCAGCATACAAATTCTTGTCATTACAAATATTTTCATATCATGACTTTCCTTCTCTTATACCTGTGGAGTCTTAGACCACACTGATTCCTTCACCTGTGCAAAGCTGTTCCCACATAGAGGACAGTCCTCAACTTCCTGGAACACAGAGCAAAACTCATAAGGACTCTCCTGACTTTCAGAGAGAAGCATTAATATTAACTTCTTACAGCACTTTCAGTGATTTTTCCTATTCCCCAAAATAAATGCCCCTTTCCTGCCAGAGAACCCATCTATACACACATTCCACCTCCAGTACAATCAATATATTAATACAGAAGTGAATGTCTTGCCATATATCTTTTTACTGCTTTAATACCCTTATTTCCCTACGGCTGTTTGAACTAACTCCATTGTAAACTTTAACTGTATTTCTGTACCAATGATTTCCAATCCAAAGGCTTTGCACTGCCAATTACACACATGCATGCACATACCTACATGTGCATCTTCTGTTAATACTTTAAGCAATACTTGAATCCTTTAATATTCTCTTCAAGGCCTTTTACAATTTTCCCCACAATGCTATTTAGGCTAGCAATTAACCCCACAGAGACATCACTGCTACCTAAAGCTCTTACAACAGCAGTCAGAGACAGGGCAATGTCACAGAAACATGTATTCACATTCTATGCAGGTATGAATCACAGAATCATAGAATCAACTGGGTTGGAAGAGACCTCCAAGATCATCGAGTCCAACCCTACCGTGGTCACCAGACCATGGCACTAAGTGCCACATCCAGTCTCAGCTTGAAAACCTCCAGGGATGGTGAATCCACCACCTCCCTGGGCAGCACATTCCAATGCCTGAGCACTCTCTCTGTAAAAAATCTCTTCCTAATATCCAACCTAAAACTCCCCTGGCAGAGCTTGAGTCTGTGCCCTCTTGTTCAGGAGAACAAGAGGTTGCCTGGGAGAAGAGACCAACCCTCACCTGACTCCAACCTCCTGTCAGGGAGTTGCAGAGGGTGATAAGGTCTCCCCTAAGCCTCCTCTTCTCCAGGCTAAACAATCCCAACTCCCTTAGCTGGCTTGCCTTATAACCATGTTTTTCTAACTTAACCTAGGGATGAAAACACTTAGTTATTCACAACTCTTCTTACTCACCTCTTTTTTACTTAGTTCAGAGCAAGAGTGCTGAGTCATGCCAGAATAATCACTTTTTCTTCAGTGATCTGTTTGGCATGCCCAGTGCCATCAGTTAACACAGGTTTGGCACACTAGCAGAATGACGTGGGCTGGACAGCAGCAGGACAGCAGGCAGGTATGCTGTAACAGCTGGGACACTTTGTGCCCCTGATCTGTGATGTGCCACCCCTGCAGTGGCAGCAGGGAGGAGCACTGCTTTCCATTTCCAGGCCTGGTTCCATGCTGCCAACCACCTTGAGTCATGGATGTGGGCAGCAGATTAACCTGCCACAGACAGGATATGGCTGAAATCTACAAAGGACTTATCCTCCCCACAGATTGTGCCAAGATAGCTGAGGAAGCTCCAAAAGAGGAGATTCATATACCTGGATGTTCCCCAGAACCTCAAGTTACACAAGTAGTTTCTTGACTGTATCTATGAACTCTCCAGAACCATCTTGATTCTCACCTGTAAGTCATAAAAGGAAACCAAGAGTAGAAACAGTCTGTTCCACAAGTCCTGGCTGCCCAGGTAGCAGATGTTTGACTTCTCACTCTGGGTGGTTCCTAAATTAAAGTCACCTGCAGTGTCCTGTTTGGAAAAGCATTTCCTAATGTGCTTTTGTCTGTTGGGATAAACACACATTTCTGGTTAAGAACTGAGACTTTTTCCTGATCAGAGAAACTGGAACTTCTGCATTGCATAAAACAGTACAGAAATCAAAATACACTCTTCCTATATAAGCATGAAAAAAAGAAAATGAGAAACCTTCCTACATAAACATGATAGAACAGACACTCAAGTGACATACTAAGCATTTTACAGTGGTTTGGGAAAGAAACACAAAAATAGAAGTTAATATTCCTCATGGAATGAGATTAAAGATATTATTTTATGCCCTACTTGAAACATCATAGTAATTTTCACCTGCATTAATAAAAATAAATCAGCAGCTGATCTTCCACACATTACAATTACTACTTCATGCAACAGTCACAATGTCTCAGAGATGCATTTGCCCTTTGGAACTCCTGCCACAAACAGAGCTGAATTTAGGGACTGCTGTGTGCACAAATTTATTACATCCATTCTTTCCAAAGGAGGACATTGTCATGTAGAAAATGCAACGTGGGCAGCTAGAGAAAAGCATCCAGCACTGAGTAAAGACTTTTAAGAGGAAAATAATTAGAACCAAACAACTGGAAAAAAAAAACCCCAAACCAAAAACCCAATCATCTTGCAAGACACCAACTGTTGGGTGCCCAGTCGAGCTCTCCCTGGAGCACACTGGTCACCCAGACATGAACTAATGAATCCCCTGCCTGCAGCTTTGGCCTCTTGCAAAGATGCTCATTTGCAGAGCAGGACACAACTTGCTGTTAGACAGGAGAAGTTCAATACTCATTACCCAAAGGAGCTCCCACTTTATGCAGCTGCCTGCAGTACAAATCATCTGCCCATGGGTTTTGTCAATCCTGTCACTCCCTGTTTCAGGAATGGTATCTCGAGACACCATGCAATGCACCAACACCCCCAGCCCTCAGCTGGGGCATCTGCACAGCCACAGCTGGGAACCTGCAACTGCTTTTTGAGCAATTCAAACAGAAAATGCTGGAAAGACAAAAGGTTTAATCTCCAATTCGCGTACAGCAGTTTATCCCTGCAAAAGAGCTACATGACCAGGGAGAATTGAAGCAGGCAGCTGCACGTCCAGAGATTTACTCCAAACCCTCCCAGGGAGCCTACAGAGGCTTGCAAGCACACGCTTTTCTTTTACAACCCAGGACAGTAATGCATTCAACTGCGCTAAAGCGAAAGTGTCAGGCACACAGATTTAAGGAGATAATACAGCGAAGGCTCAGGGACTAGATAAAACCACAAAAAGATGCAGGCAAAAGCTGCTTCTTCCTTGCTCTTCCTTTCAGTCGTCCCTGTTGTTGTATTGGAAGGGGAAGGCAGAGCACAGCAGCTTCAGTGGGAAAAGTGGCTGAAGCAACCTCCTCAGTTGCCCACAGCAAACTCTCATAACCCAAATCCAAACCCAGTTTGCCCCTGAGCACTCTTGTTCCTGTGGGTTGGAAAAACCCAACTGTGGTCACCAATGCCAATACCTGCATTCAGGAGACACCAGACATACATGGGCTCAATCTGCTCTAGACAGCACTATCAGGTGGAAGCCTAAGTTGCATAAGAGGTCAACCACAACCTTAGATTCTTCTGTGTCTACATTTCTACTACTGAGCTCCACAGTATGTCTTGGAAACACAGAGATTATCTGAGAAGCTCAGAAAAGCCACGGACAGGAAATACCCAGGTGTGGTAGAGACCCAACACTACATAAGCTGTCAAAAAGAACCCCAACCTGCTTTCAAAACTCTGGAAGCCATGCAGAAAATATCTTCGTAGCCATCTGCTTGGTGCCTGTAAGCACTTGGTCCCACAGGTCACACTGGAAAAACTCAGCAAACTGGAAAGCCCTACAGTCATCTTTCCAGTAGCACATGGGCTGAAGTCTGTTACCCCACTTGGTCACACGTGTTTCTCTCTCCTGTATGCTTGGAAATGCTCTCTTTAAGACCCAGCTATGCCAAATAGGCTTGTCACCATCTTCCAAATAACTCATATGAATGTCTTGCATTTTTCAAGTGGTGCCATGAAACATGGGGCTGCACACGCCACAAACACTGACATATTTCACTAATACAATCCAGGAGCAGCATATGGAGGATATTTATACAGGTCTTTATTAGTTTTTATGAAAGGTAAATGACCCTTTTGGGGAAATAGTGACTTGTGCTGACAGCATCTTTGTTTTTAGGAAAAAAAACACAGTAATGGAGGAGGGTCAGAGGCTTTGCATATCTAGCTCATGGGCACAAATTCCTCTGGTCCTGTTGCAGGAGAAAAAGTATTTTCTTCTTCCCGTGGTTTTATTGTTCTTCATTTATAAGCTGGTCTTACTACACTTGTTACTCAACACAGTAATTAGCAGAAATAAGGAGATACATATAAATAAAATTCGGATATTGACTCTGATTCAGTCTTCTTAATTGTTGTTTTACTAACTGGGGTGGAGCAATTTTGTCATGCTTTTAGCTGTTGACAAACAATTAAGTAGAGCAGCTTTAATTCCTTCTTGATCTCCTGACGAAAGCCAACACACTTCAAACTCAAGTGAGAGAAACCAAAACTAATCAGAGTTGTCTCACCAGGTGAAAAGCCAAGCTGGTTAGGAACTGAAACCTCAAGACTTTGCACTTCAGCTTTATTTGCTGACAGCAGTAACACCCTGGTGCAGGGAGCAGTGCCAGACTTGTGCAGTATTTGTTTGCCCTCACAAAGAAGGGCAAAGGCACAGTATAGCCCAAAGGAAAAGCAATGCATGACTCAGGGGACCAGTCTGGCTTTCAGTGTATCAACACTTAACTCCTGTGCTCTGATACATCACACAGCAGCCTCTACAGAAGTCCCATAATCTCACAGTCCCTGTTTCTGTTGATCAAAAGTGGACACTGGTCGGTCACTAACATGGAAAAATGCCTTGATAAATGCAGTAATTATCACCAGACACTCTACCCAGCAAGCAAGAACATAAAGGCTATTTATTTGCCCATTTAGTTATAAAACCACTACCAGAGAACTGCAAATCAAAACCCTGGAATCTGATTCAATTAAATCAATGAGAATTATATAATTAATTTCTCAGAAAGCTCCAACCTAACAGGAAATTGTTTCTATTGACTCCAAACTCCTTCCATGGAGCTGCCTGGCGGTGCCTCTGCTATCGAACAGCCCTGGCAGCCCAGCTGCACCTCTGCTGCTCCATTTGTCACCTCAATGCACCATTTGTTCCTCTGAACACAGATCATCTTACACAAAGCAGTTGTGTGTCTTCCCAGTCCCTACCATCTCAAGCACTTTACACATTCCTCTCCACACGTGCTCATAAAAATCACTTGTGCTAAGAGTTTTTAATGGGGCTTGTCAAAACATCAAGACAGAAGGTGTGCAGGACAGAACCTCCTCTTTCCTGAGGAGCTGAAACGTTCAAAAACACAGCCTTGTACAAGAGGCTTTTCTTTTTGTGACTACTTTTCACTCCTGAGATATTTAGACATGCCTTGTAAAGAAGAATCCTGAGAGGAGGGAAGGAGAAAGAGACAGGATAATCTTAAAAAGCAACTTCACAGGTGTGAAAGCCTACAAAAGATAACACCTGGATACCTGTAACAGGAAAAAATCAGGAAGTGATTTCTGGCAATTTGGAAATTTGTGGCTGATTGAACACCTCCTTTAGAATACAAACATTTGGAAGGCTATTTATAGTCCAAGAGGAAAAGCTTCTGCTTTCCCCTACCCAAGCACAGCAGGATACAGTCTATTCTCAGTGAAGAACATAAATTTTGAGCAACTCCAATAGACATGAAGAAGTCACTGGCTTTATCTCAATTTAACCGATTTCAGAAAAAGAAGTGATACTCATGAGGAGGGCTCTCAATCTCAAAGACACTCAAACCCCTACCAGACCTGCTATTGTGTAGACAGCCATTGCTGATTTATTGACTGCAAAATACTGTGGATCAAGCCTTAGTATTTGCTAATCTCTCCTGAAATTGGTCTTTAATGGCCCAATTCAACTCTCATTAGGGAGAAAGGTACAACACCCGTTTTCTTTAATGGAGTTGAATGAAGTTGTATCAGCAGCTGATTGGGAAAAATAAAACATAGTCTTACTGGCTACATTTTACCTGATATGAAAACTTGAGCTAAACATAATAAATTATAGTACTGTTTCCAGATTAAAAAGAAAGGGTGTTGAGAAGGGAAAATACACCTCTCCTTCACTTGGGTGTAATTCAGAAGTAACCCTGGCAAAACCAGGGCAGCTCCAGGAACACAAATACAAAGTGACAGGGAAATCCAGCCTACTATTCACATCACATATTCCATGGTTCTTTTTATTTCACAGTAATACACCAAGCTAAGCTGCTTATTAGGTGGGCACATTCTCCTAAGTGCAGCCAGACTTGTGTGTTCTGTTGGGCTCTCCATCAGTACTGACCGCCCTTTAATCATAATTCTGCTGTCATTTGTGGTTCCACTTCAGATGATCTTAGCTTTCATACACAAATTGGATCACTGTTAGCACTGCTAGAGCCCAAAGGAAACGCATGTGAGTAATGCCACGACAGGGACTGGTTGCAACCATTCCTATTTATACAAACCTCTTGCACATTTTCCTAACAATCTATACTTTCAAACACTTCTGTTGGCCTACAGGATGCTGTGGCACATGTTTCCAAGCCCCACAGCACACCCATTAGCCAATAATGACTTTCCTGAAGTGACCTAATAACAGCTGATAAGTGTGCAATAAAGAATAAAAAGGCTGTTGTATGGAAAGTCTTTCATTCCATAAAAGACCAAATTTTTATTAGCAAAAATCACTGACAGACACATGGTTCTCATGTGATTGATTTATTTTTAGGAAATGCTTGGCATCAGATAATGAAATTATCCTAGAAAACAAAAACAACCCCCAAACCAGCAATTTCAAAAAGCACACTGCAGCCTGGCAGCTCATGAATGAAACACTCTGTAGGTGTTTGTGTACATTTATAATTTACTACACCACATTAAGAAAGAAGACAACTGCAAACGACAAGCTGATGCTCTCCCAGCTGTGTACACTGTGTAATGATACCTTCTACCACAGCTCAGCCAGCCTAACTACCAACCTCTCAGCTGGGAGACAGAGGGATCCAAAGGATCCAAATCAGTTCCAGCAACTGAGTAACAAATGGCAGAAACTCTACCTTTATAAAGTTCTAATGTTCTACACACATCTGATACGCTGTTTAGCATATGCACGTGCCAGGAACAGAAGCAGAAATCCCATCCCCAATGTGCAGAAGAGCACACAAGGCTTGTGCTGGCAGTCTCTGCCATGGAGGCTGAGAGGAGCAGGAATCTCTTCTCCAGGCACAGCAGCAGCCACAAGAGAGGCTTCTAGCCTTGTCCACCAGCAGTGCTTGGAGATGAAGAGCACTAAATGCACCTCTCCTTCTACCCCTTCTCCTTGGAGCAGGACAGAAAGTGCTGAGGGACACTGCTCCTTAGCAGGGACAAATTCCATGGCCTATTGCCTGGTTCTCACCTCTTTCATGTTGTGTGCATGAGGCACAAGTGGTTCAGCTACACCAAAGTTCTCCCACAAGTCCTGAAAGGACCCATCTCACCTGAGTCCTTGCTTTCACCCTGCGTCCCAAACTTGTATAAAATCACAGCTGATCTCACACAGAGGCAGACATGTGCATTTGGTGGCTCAGGTAGGACCAGGATCAGCCCCTCTGGAACAAACTCAGCCACACACTTAGCTTTACACGTGCTCCCAGCTCAGGAAGAAATCTCCAAGTGCACATAACTAAACCTATGAAACACAGCAAGATAAGCTTTTCTTTACATCCTCACTGGGAGTAGACTCAGTGTAAGCTCACAGTGCACAGAAGTGCCTCACTGCATCACAGAGCAATTTCTAGAACATTTCACCTGCTCTCGACCTTTCAACCTGAATTTCTCTATTGCACCCACTGCTTGCTTGTAATCTTGGTGAATTATTTCATACTGGGTCATCCTAATGGATGAAACCTAAGTGACCCATTCTGTGCAGCTGGACAAGGAGGTTGTGCAGAGTTTCAGTTCCATGAACAAGTTGACAGATTTGAATGAAGTGATGGAAAAGATTGAAGATCTCAATGGTCATCTTTGCTCCCTGCAGATCCACTGAGTACATGTAGCATCTTGCCTGTGTTTCAGTTTCAGCACAGCTGAAATCCCCTGGCAGCAATCCAGGGACAGCCACTGAGCCCTGATGCTGTCAGAGGGCAACTTCTCCAGTCCACCAGGCAGAGCAAGACACTGCCTGAAGGTGTTCCTGGAGCCTGTTCTCTTGCCTGACTTCTTTACCCCGGCATGATCCTCATTCCTATACCCTGTCCAGCCCTGCAGAAAGCATCAGGCCTTTTGCCAGCACCAATGTGGAACATCACAACTTCCTGCATTTGTGGCTTTCTCTTCCATCTCCTCTAAGTACACGGAACATGAGCCCCAAGCAGGTGACCAGGCTGTGCATGGCACAGGATGTTTATACACATGCATTGGAACAGCCTCCACGTACACGTTCTAAATTGCTGTAATCAGGAAATGAGCCATGAAATGTGTAAGAGGCAGCATATTAATAATCTGGTTTATAGCTTAAATTAGAATCTTTGGAATTTCACAGCCAGACACTTTTAAATAGGTCAAAAATGTGGTAATCACACTTAATGATCGCGCTGTGATGTGCACCGCATCCGAGCTGGGAGTGAGGAAACCTGAGCAGAATGGAGATGAACTACTGGCACTCAAAAAACCATTTAGCGAGCCTCAAGAACAAAACAGATAGACTAGGACAGAAGTTTTTTACCCTCTGATCCTGCTATTCAGAAATGAGGTGTGAGATTTCAGATGATGACAGACCACAAATGCTGTGCCTCCCTATTTTGCTTTTAGTTTTCATGCAAAGGATTTGACCACTTACAAGTAGTGAGAGTTTAGTTATGGAAACAAAGCTCTCCCCAGTTGAGGAACATGATTTCTTACCGTACTTGCCCATGCACATATCACTCCAAGGACACAGACTTAAAACACATTCCTGTGTAACAGCAATTTGATTTCTTTTAAGGAAAAGAACAAGAATCGACAGATTGATCACAGTAATCTCCTAGTCTCCTAACCAGGGAAACCCTTCACAATTTTCTAAGTTTAGACACATTCTCTTTACGCCAACTGGGCTGTAGGTACAATATACCTGATGGAAAAACTGAGTAAAGAATGAGAATTTCAGCAAAAGAGGCATCAGTTGCTGCTAATTAATCCTGTCCTGTCAAGCTGCTGAGACATAACCAAAAAGGTAAACCAAGAAAAAAAAATCAGCTATATTCTCTGAAAACAAAGTCAATGTTTGTCTACTGTGAAAGTACAAAGTCAGCAGGGGAGACTGCTTGGAAGCTTATAAGAAAGCAGGAGAGAAATGTTTTTTTGGTTTCTTTTTTTCCTCCAGTCAAACTTGGCTTCTTCTAAAAAACAAAGTAAGGCAAAAGATGAAAGGCCTTCTCTTCTGAAGCCAAAGATGAAGAATACAAAGAATATTAATGACTAACAAGTCTGTCTGTAAATGCCACGAGCTTAGCTGTAGTAGGTACTAAAAGGAAGAACAGTAGTGCTATTAACTAATAAGTTTCTGATCTAACGAGCAGTGATGAGGGCTGATTGGGTCATTTATGGAAGGGAACATTAGTTCAGAAGAACACAGGTTCCCTACAGAGGATAAAAGGAAAGAAGGAAGGATGTCATTAGAGACATGTAAAAGCTCAAGATGGTTGTAGTTCATTCACAAAGCACCTAAAGGTAGTAAATTCCCAATTAGGGCTAGTCTGTCCCTCACCCACGTTTGTATACACAGGTACACAAGATGCCTATTCTGTGGGAAACTCAAGGATTGCTGCAAATTTGTCACTTGCCTTATATTACACAACATTGGGTTTTGAGGAATTGCATTTCCTAAAGGAAAAACTCAGAGCACACAGAAGATTGCCTGTGCCACTTTACTGGACCCAGCACAAGTCTGCTTGGCCACCACAGCTCCCCAAAGCTCCAGGAGGGTCTGTCTTATGGACCAGGGGCAGAGCAGCAAGGGAGGGAGGCAGGCACTGACTTCTCTTCTCCACACTGCCCTGCAGGATCACTGCAAAGCACGTTCCACCACGTTTGAAGTTTGTCCATTCTCTTTTGAGAAGTTCTTCTCATTTACACAAGTGAAGCACAATAAAACCAGGAAGAAGAGGGAAAAAAAACACATCTCTGAGCCAAAAGTGACACGATGCCAACTTCAGATTTGGAAACTGATTCATTTGCCAGCTCATAGGCACACACACCTAGTGTGTCTATATTTAAATGCATGGACTCAGGCTCCCTGCTCTGTAGAGGCATTCTGAGTATTTTTAAATCAGCAAGAAAACAAGAATCACTGCGCTTAGAGGAAAGAAGAGGGAAAAATTCCCCTTTCTCTAAACTCAGATTAGAGGAATCTTGACACAGCAGCTCTGCCTGCAACATCCAGCAAGGCTGAGAGCCAGCACGGACACACAGTTTTCCTCTGAGATTCCTTCCCTTAACAGGCCACTGGCTCACTCCTGCAGACAGACTGTATTTTGCATTGGAGTCTGATCCAGTAGACGATATGAGAAGCCTTTGTGACAAAATGGAAATCTGGAGAGCATTCTGACCGTGTGAAAGATGGCAATGCTGAACCCAGTACTGCCAGAGAGCTGTGCTGCTGCCCAGTCCTGCGGCCTTAAAGCCCCAAGTTCAATGCTTAGCTTTGTCCATAACCCCCAGTGGTCTCAGCATCCCCTTCTGGAAAATGGGGATAACAACATGTCTCAGCAGCATCACAAAGGTTTGTTAATGCTTGTAAGTACTTTGTAGATAAGGAACATCAAGACAGCAGTTAGCAGAGGGATTTGGGGCACAGACATAAATCCAAAGCACTGGTATCATACACTCTTTTTAGACAAGCATAGCAGCAGATCAGCTCCCTGCATTCAGTGGTTGTGGGCTCCATCCTCTCAACAGACTGAGCATTCTGCCTTTGATCCAAAAAATGAGTCCAGGGAGAATATTCACATGTTTAATGTTAATCATATGCTTAAATCCTCTGAAGCTATAAAGAGGGTAAAAGAGAAAAGTGTTCCCCAGCTCCAAAACAAACACAAATTCCCAGAAGTTATATTTAGGACATGAGCAAACATTTGACCAGCCATGGAAAGGCCTTCACTATGCACCTGCTAAGCTCAGGCATCCCTGAGGAAATATGCATGTGGGAAAAGTGTCCAAAGTAAGTTTGCTTAGACAAAACCTTTCAAACATAAACCAACGCAGTGCTATTTCAAAGAAGCACCTAAGAACATGTGAACTACTATTCCACAAGCAGAGCAGTCCTTGAGCAAGGAAATCAGAAAACAGAATAAATGAAATTTACTAAGGAACTCACCACACAGATTTGAACTTATGGTTATGGATTCATTTGCAACTATTAATTCCTTCATTTATTCACTGTGTGTTGTGAGAGGCCTTCCTCAGAGGACAAGCACTGCCACCCAGTCCTCACAAACCCCATGTGCCACCAGCAGCACCTAGAAAGCATCTTCTCCTAACTCTGCATCAGAGAGGAACAATACTAAGCAAAAGACATTGGATGCCCCTTAAAGCCTTGTTCGTTTTCAGCACATGCTGATCTCTCTCTCTCATCTTCACTATCTGAAACATCTAACTCAATTTACATCCAGCTAAATTCCTGGCCCAGCTAATGGCTTGGGGCTACTAGTCTCCCAAACCAGCTGGCCAGAGTGTCCAGAAGTCTTTGCTCTTGCATCAACCCCACATTGACCCAGGTCATCCTGAGTCCTTTCCTGCAGATGGATCAAGCGAATGGAGTGAGGGCACAGCTCCTTTTGCACAGGTGAGCTCAGCAGAGCAAGAGCAGGTTCCTGCAGCATTAGGATGCACCAAGCTCCACATGATCACAGACAAACTCCTGCAGAGCACAGCGCCTGAAGCTCCAGCCACGGCTGCAGCACGGACACAGCCCTGGCCAGATGAGCATCTGCAGTATAAACATAACTGGCTTCTAGAGATGATTTTCAAAACCCTGTTAAACAAGCATGTATAGCAAGAAAAGCCCCAGGCAACCAAAGGACCACTATCCAGAGCTTCACTGCTGTAGCAGATCCATAAACATTATCCAGCTTACTCACAGCAACATCATGTTTTGCCAGCGACGTGAAAAGGACAAATCACACTCTCACCAGTGTAAATTGCCCAAGATGCTAAATAAGGCTAACTATTTCTAAGGATTTTTAAAGGATCCTTTAAGATTATTGTCCTGAAATTTGATTAAATAAGGCTATGCTTTCAACTGAACACCATTAGATGAAGCTGACTTGATAGTATAAAAGAAACATTTTCTTGAGTAATGGTTTTAGAGAAGTGTGCACAGCACTTTTGCCTCAACGAACCAGGGGGAGCTGCATCAGTCACACCTTACAAAGGGTTAACAAGGTATTTATCTTCCTTGTTTGGCTAAATTAGAGCTATACAAAATTCTGTGCTTCAGAGGAGGCAGAGTACATCCCTCTCTTCACCTGCTGTAAACCAAGAACCACAAGAGATGGAGTTACATTGCTGAGCAAGGCTGTAAGAAGTCCAAGGGAAGTTAACACAGCACTAGAAATGCTGGTTATGTTTCTCCACCTCCTTTGCAAGACACTTTGCTGCCCCAAGGTTTGTAGATATACTACAGAACAACACAAAGTTCACTGCTACTGCAGCTCATCAGCATGACCCAGCAGACCCCACCCCTGGGGAAACCTCCAGAGAGGTCTCAACGCCCCAGAGACACCTCTGAGACTTTCTTCCTCACCAAGTTCCTGGAGGAAGAAGCACTGTCTCGTGTGACTAGGTAAGTTGCTCCAAGCCTGTGCAGTGTCAGAGCATCTCACAATACACTAAGACCTCTTAGACACCTCTAGTGCCTTTGCTTTGTTTGGTGCCACCATTAACATCACCCAGGAGGGCAGACTTCATTACCAGGTACTTTCCCCTGGCTAGAGCCTTGACTCCTCCTTTGCTCTACCATTTCTTTGTTGGAATATATAAGAAGGCAGAGGGGAACAAATGCACTCCCCATTCTCACCCCTTTACCCAGTCATCCTTCCCCATTCCACTCCTCCTCCCACCCCTGACAGAGAGAGCCCTGGAAAGCAGAGCACCAGCAAGGTGCATCTTGGAGTGCCCAGGAGGGCAGACACACCTCCAGGCATGAGGTGCTGCTGATTGCACCACAGAGCACAACTATCCCACAGCAGGAGCTGCACCTGGGCAAGGACTGCTGGAATACACCTTTTGTGCTTCATTGGTGAAGAACAATAATAATTAAATTCCAGTCTAATTTCCACCCAATCTACAGCTCTAACTCCTGAGTGACTCCCATTAAGTCAATTTCCAGTGTGGTATCACTCTGGATGTTCACCTTAAATAAGGAGCCCATGAAGCAACTAAAACAATGACAATCATTTTACCTGGAAAATACCTGCCCAGGAAATTTCTCCTGCAAATATTAATGTCAGTATTTTAGGTTTCAGTAACATCCTAAAATGTGCCATCACCACCCTACTCAACACAGTCTACTGAATACAATCCAAGCACAAATGGTTCCTCCTCTGCACTTCTCTTTTCCCCCTTATCTCCCAGCGTTTCATGCCGTGCCAGAGGGCTCCGTGCCCAGCGTGGGTCCTCACACAAGCCACCAAAACACCCCAGGCTATAGGATGTCACCCAGGAATACCCTGGGGATTAAAGCCACCACTGACTGCGAGGTCTGTGCAGCTGCTCCCCTGTTAATTGGGTACTGTGGACACGCTCAGGCTGTAAGCACATCTTTGACATAACACAGCATGACAATTTCTTCAGAGTCACAGAATCGCAGAGCATACAAACAAACCTGAATGCTGAAACCATCTCATTGTTCATAGGAATATGCACGTTGCACCTGTTACGACCAAGGGCACTTGTCTGTGCCTCGGAGCTGATTATTTCAGCCTCTAACGAGCCGGCTGTTAGATTCCAGGAGTAAATAAAGCACACCAAAATCATTCCACAAAAAGAAACCATTACCGAATATACACAGATCTTTAAATCCCGGGTAAAGGAAACAATCCTGAAACTGGCATTTCCCCCCGAGCTTCTCACAACCGCTGAGTCAGTTTCAATTAAATTTAGCCGAAAGAAAACAACTCTAAGATTGATATTGGGAAAGTCCAACCCTGAAAAAAAGAAATAAATAAATGTTTGGGAGCCCAGCCCGGGTGTCCGGAGGGAGAGGAAGGCAGGACACTGGAGCAGCATGAGCGGGAGCACTGCCCAAAGCTCGAGCGGGAGGGAGGGACGAGAGGGAGCAGGTGGCAGAGCTG
>NW_008674485.1:0-484 GCF_000695815.1 Acanthisitta chloris
TTCTCCCTCCCCATCCCGTCGGGATGGGAACCCACCGCAGCCGGATACCAACACCTCGGGTGGGCGACGCCGCGGCACAGCGAGGCAGGAGGACCTGGAACTTCGGCACATCATCGTGGGGATCCCAATCCCCCAAAACCTGGAGGCTGCCTGGCCCTGGGTGCTGCTTTTCCCTGGATGATGCTTTTCCCTGGATGATGCTTTTCCCTGGGTGCTTTTTATCCCTGGGTCTTGCTTAGCCCTGAATGCTGCTTATCCAGGGTCCTTCTTAGCCCTGGATGCTGCTTGTCCCTGAGTACCAGGAGCTGCCCCACCGGAATCCACATCCCTTTCCATGGGGAATTCCAAGGGGTTCTCCCCCACTGGCAGCAGCCGAGGGGCCGCGGATGGTGGGGGGTGGGTTCCAGGGGAATGCCAGCGGGCAGGATTGTTTTCCACCATCTGCTTGGCTTGGTGCAGGGCAGATGGAAGCGGCTCCCGCTGC
>NW_008674485.1:562-3677 GCF_000695815.1 Acanthisitta chloris
TGGAGGGACCCCCCGTTTGCAGCCCCTGGAGGCCAACCTACCCCCAAACTGGACCTCCGGCATCATGCCATGGGTTTTCCAGGTTATAGGATGGGAGGGATGGGGTTAGGGGAGAGGTGAAAGGTGGTCAGGGGCTCCCACAATCCCAGGGACACGGAGAAGGAGCTGGGGGCACACGGCAGGGATGGGATGGGGTTGTGGGAGGTCCGTGCTGGGTGTCCAGCCCAGCCCCACATTCCCGAGGGCTGGAAACCTTCCCAGGGTCAGGGGCTGCAGCCAAAACCCTCCTGCTGCTCCCCCTGGGTGGGGGAACTCGCAGCTCGGGAGCTGAAGCCACAATTCCTGATCCCAAGGGTCCTGCACCATCCAGTCACAGGGATAAGGAGCCCCTTGGTCCTGATCCCAAACATTCCCTGCTGGACTCATCCCCATCCATGTGCCGTGGAGCATCATCGGGTACCAAAATAACCCCCTGACCCCTCCTGGTTTCCAGGAGATGCTGAGCATCCCTGGCTGCCAGCTGGGATGCTCCAACCTTTCATTCTCCTAAAAATCAGCAGGATTATTAGGAGAACTATCCTGGAGGGGCTTACCCAGGTGGGACAACCCACAGGCTGTGGGATGGAGAACCCAGAGAGGATTTCTGTGCCACAGCAGTTTTGGGGTCAAAAAAAAAGCTCTGTTTTTGCTTTCTCAGCCCCCTGCAATGAGTGATGCTCCTGGCTCTGCTACCCGAAGGGAAGATAGGAGATTGGGAATGAGCAAAAGATCCCCAACAGCACTGTGGGGTGTTGTAGGTCGTGGCTGTGGGTTTTGGGGTGACCATGAGATGAATCCAACACTGCACCCAGAGCTGATGGATCTATCCAGCTCTGACAGTGCCCAGGAGGCAGCGACAGGGATGGAAACATCCCAGGAGAGCTCCAGGCTGGCAGGAGCATGGGATGCAGGCGAGGGGGCACAACGAGGACCAGGATTTGTGGATCCCTGTGGTGATGAGAAAGGCAGGTGGGGGTGGCTCAGCTGCTTCTTGTTACCCCCCGGCCAGCGGCCAAAAGGGAATAGCAGAGCAGGGAAGGGAACAGGAGCTCAGCTCCCGCCCCGCCCCGGCAATTAGGGATGGCTGGAGCCCAGCGGCAACGGGAGCATGATGTGCCTTCACTTCGGAGCTTCCAGAGCCCACACAGATGGTCATTCCCCCACCAGGAGCATCCCTACATCCCCCAAAACCTCTCCAGCCCCGCAGGGATATAGGAGCCAGGGAATGGGGGTTCCCCCGTGCTGCACCCCACAAGCACATCCTGACTCTGGCCAGGAACAAAAGCTGCTTGGAGCTGGAAAGCACCTTGGGAAGCTGCTCACTTGCTCCCTCTTTTTTTCTTCTTTTAAAGAATGGAAAATATAATGACAGTGTCTAAATTAAAATAATAAAAGAAAGCAGCTGAAAAGCCAACTCAAAATAGGAGGAAAAAACCCACATTTCAGCCTGAAAGGGAACAGGAGGGGAGGGAAGGGAGAAGCAGAGGAGCTGTGCCAGCCCAGGACCAACCTCTCAGCAGCCCCCAGAGCTGGACCTCATCACATCCCTGGGGGGAGATGTCCCCCCGAAATGTGCCCCTGAGAGTCCTCTCCCTGCTCTGCTCCACATCCAGCACTGCTGAGGGTCACGTTCTGCACAGGACTTCAGCTCCAGGGATACAGCAGGGGAATCCTCCATCCTCTGCCCTGAACTGGAGCATCCCTGGGGACCACAAACCAGAGAATCCTTGGGAATCCTGAACCAGAGCATGCCTGGGCATCCAAAGCATTCCCAGGGACCCCAAGCTGGAGCATCCCTAGTCATCCAGAGCATCCCCAGGGACCCCACACTGGAGCATTTTGGGGCATTCAGAGTGTTCCCAGGGACCTCAAAGTGGAATATCCCTGGGTACCCCACACTGGAGCATCCTTGGTCATCCAAAGCATCTTCAGGGACATCAGAACATTCCCAGATACCCAGAGTGTCCTCAGGAACACCAAAGTGGAGCATCCATTGGGATCCCAAACTAGAGAATCCCTGGGAATCCTGAACCAGAGCATCCTTGGGCACCCCAAAGCGGAACATCCAGAGCATTTCTAGGAACCCCAAACTTAAGCATCCTTGGTCATGTGGAGTGTCTCCAAGGACCCCAAATCAGAGCATTCCCAAGTATCCAGAGTATCCCCAGGGACACCAAACCAGACCATCACTGAGGACCCCAAACCAAAGCATCCAAGGGTATCCAGAGTGTTCCCAGGGACCTCAAAGTGGAATATCCCTGGGCACCCCACACTGGAGCACCCTTGGCCATCCAGAGCATCCCCAGGGACCCCACACTGGAGCATTTTGGGGGATCCAGAGTGTTCCCAGGGACCTCAAAGTGGAATATCTCTGGGCACTCCACACTGGAGCATCCAGAGCATACCCAGAGACCCCAAATCAGAACATTCTGGGGTATCCAGAGTGTTCCCAGGAACCCCAAACTGGGCATTTTGGGGGATCCAGAGTGTTCCTAGGGACCTCAAAGTGGAATATCCCTGGGGACCCCACACTGGTCATCCAGAACATTCCCAGGGACCCCACACTGGAGCATTTTGGGGGATCCAGAGTGTTCCCAGGGACCCCAAACTGGAACATCCCTGGGTAACCCTCACTGGAGCATCCTTGGTCATCCAGAACATCCCCAGGGACCCTAAACCAGAGCATCCCAGGGTATCCAGAGTGTTCCCAGGAGCTCCACACTGGAGCATCCCTGACCATCCAGAGCATCCCCAGGGACCCCAAATCAGAGCATCGTTGTGCATCTGGAGCATCCCGGTGCCTGCAGCCGCGGGGGCACCCGAATTCCAGGCCGTCTGGCCAAGAGACTCTACTCTTCTCCCGACATTCTCTCTGGACAACCTGCCGGAGCAGGAAAAAAAACTAAACCAGAGCATCCCAGGGTATCCAGAGTGTTCCCAGGAGCTCCACACTGGAGCATCCCTGACCATCCAGAGCATCCCCAGGGACCCCAAATCAGAGCATCGTTGTGCATCTGGAGCATCCCGGTGCCTGCAGCCGCGGGGGCACACGAGAGGGGCCAACTCCTCGTCTCTA
>NW_008674485.1:3815-4901 GCF_000695815.1 Acanthisitta chloris
ACAACAACCAACCCCTCCCGAAGCTGCGACACCAGTGGGTGTCACTGTGTGCCCGGCAAAGGGGCTGTCCGGAGCTGGGATTTGGGGGAAAACGCTGGGAATTTGCAGAGGGGATCCTTGGAGCACTCCCACTTGTTTTCCCGATGCCGCGCTGAGCTGCGCCGGCTGCGGGACAACCCTCTCACTGCACATTCCTCTCCCAGTTGCTTTTTCAATATTTTTTTTTTTGAAGCTTTGCATCTCAATCTCCCCGTTCAAAACGAGCTGGTTCTGGAAAAAACATCCCTTTTCCCAGTTTTTAAGCTATTTTTGAAGCTTTTGGCCTTGCTTCTTGCTCAGGCTCCAGCCCATAAATAATAATAACAACATCTTTAAAGCCTTTTCGCTGACAGTTCCCTGAACCTGCCAGAGCCTTTTCATTCTCCAGATGTCGAAAATCTGGTTCAAAAAAAAAGAGGAAGAAAAAAAGAAACGCTGGAAGTTTGGTAAATATTTGGTGTGTTTCTCATTTCGCAGACATTGCTGCTTTTTTTTTTTTCTGTCACATGAAGCAGGAGAATAAAAAGGGCTAAAAGTGGAGCAGCTATTTCGGGCCTGAGGGGAGGAAGGTGAGGTGGTGGCCACTGGCTCCCAGTGCTGGGATGCAGCTGGAGCATCCCTGGGGTTTTGTTGCCTGTGCCAGGGCTCTGTGCCTGGAGCTCCCTGGGGCTCCCCAGCTCTGTGTCATACCCCAAGCCCAGACACCCCAAATCCCAATTATTTTCTCCCCAGACACCTCATTTATCAGGGAATCCAGACCCCAATTCTCTGCACATCACACATTCCATGCTCAGAGTACTTCATCCCCCTAATTCCCTGTTTCCCAAGTGCTCTGTACCCCTAATCCCTCATATCCCCTAATTCCCCATTCCCAAGACCCCCAATTCTCAGGGTACCCCATATCCAGAGCAGCCCATACCCTTAATCCCCCACATCCCATATCCTCTATACCCCTAATTCTCCACATCCCAAATTCTCCTATCCTGGGTACCTCGTACCCCTAATCCCCCATACCCCAGGTACCCTGTACCCCTAATTTTCCATACC
>NW_008674485.1:4972-7584 GCF_000695815.1 Acanthisitta chloris
ACACCCCAAACTCCAACTACCCCATACCCCTAGTCCCCTATACCCCAAATATTCCATGCACTGAGCACCTGTATCCCTAATCCCTCACATCCCATGTGCCACATAGCCCTAATACCCTGCACCCCTAATCCCCCCATCCCCCACATACCTCATACCCCATGTACCCCTAATCCTCCCTAATTTTCCTGAGCACCCTGTACCCCTAATTCCCCATACCCTGAGTACCCCATACCTTTAATCCCCCATAGCCTTAATTCCCTAGACCCTATTTACTACCTATTTCCCCCAGAGCCTATTTACTACCTATTTACTACTGATCTATCCTGTACCATCTCCCACCATGGGCACTGTCCCCACTGGCAGTTCCATAGAGTGGCACATGTGCCCACAGGTCCCCAAATTTGTCCCTACTCCCTAGGACCAGTGGCTGCAGAACCAGCTCTGGGCCACGAGGAGCCAGAACTCTGCTGGGAACAGGCTCCCAGCTATGTCCATCAGCCTCCTGCTCCTCCTCTTCCTCGGGATGCTCCTCCTGTGTCCCAGAGCAGCAGGAACACGAGGCCTGATGTGGGCTGAGACAGGGACAGGCCACCCTGGCATGGTCTGGAGGTGGCAATGGGCTCAAGGTGTCAGCTCAGCCCTGTCCTATGCTCAGCCCTATCCCAGGACCACCAACTTCAACCAAACTCCCTGTGGGGACATCCCAGGGTGATGATTTTCCAGCCACCAAGGGCTGTGCTCAGGGTGAGGGAGGGGACAGAGACATGACAAGGCTGCCCTGAGTCCAGGGGTCCAACAGCTACTCCAGTTTCACACTTTTTAACTCATTTCCAATAAACCCCTTGAAAACTCCAAGTGTTTTGGTGCTGCAGCATCTCTTGGGAACACACAGCCCTGATCCTCTGCATGGTGAGGACAGACAGAACCCTCAGCAAACCCCCAACTACATCCCAACTGGTCCCTGCAGCTGGGACAGAGCACAAACAAAAATCTATTCTGGGCGATGACCTGGGACAAACCACAACCCAAAACGGTGTTTGCTGAGAAAAACCCACACAGGGCAATTACAGCATCGCAAGGAGAGGCAGGAGCACATCCCGGGGCTGCTGTCCCCGTGTCCCCCTGTCCCCTGCGGCATGGACCCCGCGGTGCCCAAAGCCACACTGAAGGTGCTGGGGCTGTGTGCGGCGCTGCTGGTGCTGGTGGCAGCGGTGACAGTGGCAGTGGCGGTGACAGTTTGGCGCTCCGAGGCGCTGGGGAAGCTGCGAGGGTGTCGGGAACAAGCGGCCAACGAGAGTCGGGAGCTGGGGAATCGCCTGGAGGAGCTGGAGAGGGAGCGAGCGCGGCTGGAGAGGGAGGAGGATGCTCTGCGGAGAGAGCTCGCCCTGGCACGAGGGAACGGCAGGAAGGTCAATGCCAGCCTGGGGTCCTGCCGGGAGTGGGCGGTAGGTGCCAGGGGATGGGGACAGGGAGGGGGATTTGGCCACCTGGATGTGATGCTGGAGTGGGAAGGGAGTTCTGGGGCATCCTAAGCTGGGGCAGAATCAATCAGGACAACATCCCTGTCCCCCCATCACTGTGCTCTGTCCTCCCTCCTCATCTGACCCCTCTGTCCCCTCACCCGACTCAGCAGCCAAGATCAGAGTGATGCTTCATCCCTGGACCAGGTCAACATTTCATCCCTGGACCAGGTCAACATTTCACCCCTGGGGAAATTCCGAGACGCTCATGGAAAGTCCCCAGCACTCCAGGAAGGATGCTGACTGGAATGGCAGCAAGTTGGGAGGGGGAGAACCAACCTCGGGGGGCACAGCCACATTCCTGCATCCCACACCCCAGGAAGGGAGTCCTGGATGCTCCCAGACCCTCAGTGTGGCTCCATCCTGCATCCCACTGCCCAGCGGGGACAGCTATTCTTGGCTGTGCCCGAGCTGCTCCACATGTATAATTACCCATCCCAAACCAGCGCTGGAGGCTGGAGCGGCCGCGGAGCTCCCAATTCTGCCCTCCAGGTATTTTTAGCTGTGGCTCCGGTTGGGAAGGGCTTGGCCACAGCGCCGCAGCCGCAGCCTGGAGGAAGAGCCAGGTCCTGCCGCCCCTCTGGGACTCATCCGGCCGAACAATGGCCCAGAGAGCCTGGAAAAAGGCTCCTGTTTCCCAGGGCTGGCGCCGGGAATGGAGCTGGGCTGAGCTCCTCGGAGCCCCATCCCTTCCCTGGCACCAGGATTGTCACCCACGGTGTGTTTGGGTACCCTGTGACAAACCACATCCTCCCCAGGCTCAGCCTGAGCATCCCTCTAAGGAAGAGGGATTCTACCAGACATTCCTGGCACCAGGATTGTCACCCACGGTGTGTTTGGGTACACCGGGGCTCCTGTGACAAGCCACATCCTCACCAGGCTCAGCCTGAGCATCCCTGCAGGGAAGAAGGATTCTACCCAAATCCATGTGCCCACCCCTCTGAGGAAGGGGGACCTAAGGCCACCATGGGGACAGCATGGGGTGGCAGTGAGGAGGAGGAGGAGGGTTCTTACAGCACACGAAGAGCTGAGCAGACACTGCCCATTGCTGTCCCCTGTCCCCAGGCCAGGCTGGAGGTCAATGTCACAGCG
>NW_008674486.1:0-218 GCF_000695815.1 Acanthisitta chloris
CTCTGCCCGGAGCCTCTCAGAGCTGTGCCCGGGACTCTGCCTGGAGCTCTGCTCGGATCCCCCCGGAGCTCGGCGCAGGACTGGGCTGTGCCCAAGGTAGGCCATGGAGCTATGACTTGGGCTGTGTTTGAGTCCCCAAATTAAATCCCCTCATTTGTGCCTCTGAGCCCAAGCAGTGGTTGAGGGACCCTGGGCTCAAGCTACCCCCCCCCCCCAAA
>NW_008674486.1:236-2092 GCF_000695815.1 Acanthisitta chloris
CTGAGCCCACAAACACTGACTTATTTTTTTGTCTCAGGCAAGGAAGAAAACCCAAAAAAGAAATCCAGAGGTCCTGGGATGATCTACACTTAGACACCCTATCTAGGTAAGAAAGCAAGCCAGAAAAAACTATGTTTTGGTGACTGACAGACATAACCCATGTGTGGCTCAGGGGAGTCTCTGCATGCTGTTGCTCATGGATTTTTGGGGGTCTCTACATGCTGTTGCTCATGGATGTTTGGGGCCCTCCCAAGGCCTGGCTGAGGCTGCAGTGCTGGACACCTCCTGCCTGGCATGACCCAGCAGCATCACCTGTCTGCGCCTTGGGTTCTTTCGAAGTCCTATTTCCATCCTCATTTTCTCTGAGCGACCTCACAGCAGCACCAGGATGTTTCCAGAATTGGAGCCTGGGGGCCCCAATCCCTTCACAGACAGCATTAAATGGGTTGAGCACGGGGACTGTTTGCAGAGGAGCATCAGCTGCGTGTGAAACTTTAATAACCCACTGAGAAAGGAGAGAAGCCTGTGATAAAAACCTGGTTTAAGGCCCTTTTTTTCAAGAATAAGGTCATCCATCCATTTCTCTACAGCAGTTTAGTAGCTTGTGACAGCCTCTAATTCCATCTCTGGATGTGATCGTGTTGAAAAGGAGACTCACCTGTCCTCAGTGTAAGTATTTAGAACATAAAATGCTGTCAGGAAATCCAGTTTAATAAATATCTGTAGTTCTCAGTCCTATGTACAAGTACTTTACAGCAAGGAGCAGGAGGGAGCAGGGCTGGGTGGGCTGTGACAAAGTGTGATGGGCATAAGTTAAGTCATTGCAGTCAGATGCGTCGTGGGAGGGGAGGGTTGGAGCTGAACCATGCTGGGAATAAATCTCTCTCACCTGGAAATCCATTGCTTCCTCCTGGGAAAGAAATCCTCTGCTGGGTGGGGGTCTTGGCAGCACCTGTTGGGCCTCTGGGTGCTGGTTCAGCACGGCCACAGGGATCAGCTGGGAACCAGCGCTTCTGGACTGGGACTAGGACAGCACCCGGAGTGCCTACAGGGTTTCCACAGCTCCCAGTAAACCATCACATCCATGGTACCCAAAAAACCCTTTCTAGTGCCAGCAGTGTAATTCCTATGCAAGTATAACTCCTCCTGTTGTGCTAATGCTGCTTTAAACACCAACCCTTGGAATGTCCATAGGGCAGAACTTCATGGGCGGCACCTGGCAAGGACCTGGAACAGCACAAAACTCCTACAGTAACCCTGATCTCCTGCCCTCTCCAGGATCTACCCAGTGACCGCACAGTGTCTGTTTCCAGGGATAAATGAGCAGAACAAGTCCTGAGGGTTCAGCTGTTCCATGGCAAGAGGTGTTTTGAGTGTGGACATCTGGTCCTGCCTGCAGTTTGGCCTTTCCTACAGGTGAGTGTTTAAACCCAAACCCACGTCAGGTGCTGAGGTTGGGGCCTCTCTTGGGCCCAGAGCTGGACGGAGCCCTCGGCGACTCCTGCTTCCTGTCAGGAATGTTCTTTGGTGTTTTCCTCCATGCATCCCAGCTGGCCAGGGACCAGGGCTGGGAGGAGGCAGGGAGTAAAAGTGAACCAGCACTTCTTGTCCTTCGTATTTACAGGGGATGAGCTGTGCCCTGCAGCGTCCCGTGCAGAGGGCAGGGAACCACAGCCCTTTCCGTGGCTGTCCCGCGCGAGCCTTCCCGCTCATCGTTCCACAGGGGAGGCCCTCGGAGCCCATCGCTTCCCAACGCTGTCCTCGCCCTTCCCAGAGGTCCTGGCTGGCGCAGGAGCCCCCACGGCCGCGTTCTCCACAGGCACGAGGGGCAGAGCAGCAGCAGGGGCAGCGCGGGG
>NW_008674487.1:0-4649 GCF_000695815.1 Acanthisitta chloris
CCCCTTCGCCCTCCCTTTGCCTGGGTGGTCCTGCCATGGCAGGTGTGCTGTCACCTGTGGGGCACAGGTGCTGGCGCTGATGTGGGGCTGAGTGCTCGCCTCCCTTGCAGGGTACCCCAGGTGTGCTGTGCTGAGTCCCCTCAAAGTCAGGCTGGGGCAGGGGAGGGTGCTGGTGCTCAGCCCTGGATGAGTCCCCACTAAACCAACGGGAACTAATTTTATGAGTGCAGATTAGCTGAGCGCTCGCAGAGACAGCGATAAAATTGCGATATATCATGCTGCCTGGGTCCCCTTCCCAGCTAATCCTGGTATCGTGCTGCCAGTGCTGGCAGCGGGGCCGCCACCTCTCCCCCTGCCAGTCTGTGGTATCAAGCCCCCCGCCATGCCAGCAGCTGTCAGGACAGCCCTTGTACCCCTCAGCCAGGCACAGTGGCACAGAAGAGCTGGCATCATGTGGCATGAGGACACAGAGGTGCCAGGCAGGGCATGTTTGCTGGGGAGGTTGGTATGATGAGTCAAGCGTGGGTTGGAAAGCCTCACTCAGTCTGTGGCATGGGCAGGAGTGTCCCATGGGTGCTCTGCTTCTCCTTTGGGACTTGGTGCAGGCTGAGCAGAACAGGGGCAGGTGCTCTTACCCAGTGCAGGCTTTCCCGGCAGGAGGGTGTCTGGATGTTGTGCAAGCTGGGAGCACCTATCCTCTGGGCATCACTCAGGCAGGCATGGAAGCAGGTCAGCCCCAAGGGATGGAGACAGGAAGGAGCATCACCCCCGTTCTCCATGTCACCGCACCCACATCCCACACAGTTTTAGGTCAGTCACCCCAGGGAGCGCTTTGGTGCATGCCCTGGGTGCTGCGTGCAGGACCACCTTCCTCCTGAGGCCTGCACAGCAGAGACGGGGCTGTGCACCTGCAGGTGGGTCAGGTGCTGCCCATCCCTGCCCCCTCCGAAGGATGTGCTGCTTTCTGCATCTTCAGTTCCCATTGCCATAGCAACAGGCTCGGTGCTTGGGTATCCACGATGCCGGCTGAATCCCGCATCCCGCACTGCCATCCTGCCCGCAACCCTTGCGGGCCCTGGGCACTGCCAGTATGGCACAGCCAGGCTGGCACAGCATGGTGTTTGGGGAGCTTTAGCACCAGGTGATGGGTGCCTCCAGCAGTGTGCCAGCATCCCATCACAAGGTCCCACTCAGGCCCACCTGAGATGGCTGGGGGGACCCAGGCAGCCCTGTCACCTTCTGAGCCATCAGAAAATAATGTCAGCCGAAACTTCCTCCTGGTAGTAGGGTAAGATAGAGAAAAATCACTTTATGCAACCAATTTTTTGTCTGGGAAGTTTCCAAGAAGGATCTGGGTTTGAAGGGTTCCCAGCAGGAAAGGAAGGGGCAAATCATCTTTTCTAAAGAGCCCAAGCAGCTGGTGCATGCTGGGGCCAGTGTCCTGCCTGCTACCGGCAGGGGGGCCTCCGAACTGAACTGCAGTGCTGCCTGGTGCCACAGTCAGGGCTGGTAAGGAATGGGGAGCTGCGGCCAGTGTAACCCACTCCACATGTGACAACGTGTGGTGATGCTCTGCCTGGGGAGCCCATGGCTACAAAAATATCACCATGAGGCAAAACTGTGCTGAGAAATGGGAGAGTCTGTTCCTCTCTGCTTACCTCCCCAGTGGGTGTTCAGGGTCCTGTGCAAGGGTGCCACAGTCAGGGCTGGTAAGGAATGGGGAGCTGCGGCCAGTGTAACCCACTCCACATGTGACAACGTGTGGTGATGCTCTGCCTGGGGAGCCCATGGCTACAAAAATATCACCATGAGGCAAAACTGTGCTGAGAAATGGGAGAGTCTGTTCCTCTCTGCTTACCTCCCCAGTGGGTGTTCAGGGTCCTGTGCAAGCCCTGGCTGCTAATTAATTATTAGCAATCCACAAACAGGGCCCAGAGGGGCTGGCCTGTGGCTGAAAAAAATGGCCCTCTGAGCCCAGGCAGAGAGGCTGGATGCCATGGGGATGGATGCACATCGGTGGGTCTGGGCACATGGTGGCTTGCGGCAGCCAGGGACCACAGGCAGCTGCTGTGCTTCGTCAGGTTTTACGTTAATTAGCGCAGCTTGGGGCGGGTCTGGTGTGGGTCCAGGGTCCTGGTGGTGCCAGGGCACTCACCGCCTCTCCCTGCCCTGCCAGCACCGGGCCCTGCAATGCCGTTTGGCTGCGTGACACTGGGAGACAAGAAAGATTATAACCAGCCGTCTGAGGTGACTGACAGATATGACCTGGGCCAGGTCATCAAAACGTGAGTTGGTCCCTGAGGATGCCTCGGGGACCCCAATGCCTGCATGCTCGGGCTGAGTAGTGGCATGATGCTGCCCATGGGAATTCTCGGGGTGCTGGTCCCCAGCTGGGCCAGGCAGGATGCGTTTTGGGATGACTGTCCCCTAATTAGTTCCTCTTGCTTGTGGATGCATGGAGGTATTGATAGCTGGCTCCAAGGAGGGCAGCAAGCTTTCCCCACTGCTGCTGGCTGCAGCTGGGCAGCTCCCCATATCCCTTCCTCTTCCCTGCAAGATTTGCTGAGATTGCAGCAACTCTGCATGGTCCTGGCTCCCCCGAGTGCTTTGGGAAGCAGGAGGGATCTTCTCCAGCAAAGGCAAGGCAGATGTCTTTTGTGGGGGGGAGCAGAGCACTGCTGCTTCCCCCAACTTTTATTGATGTGCTAGGGGACCCATTAGGATACACTCCAAAAAATGAAGCCCTCAAATCTGTTAAGAGCAGTCTGACCCCAAAATATGCACCAGAAGTTTTTCCATCAGCTTCCAAAACACTCACTTGACCATAGGTCATGCTGGGCAGGGTGACCTGGGTGACAGCGAGAACCTTGGTGCCCTCAGATCTTTGCTCCATCCTCTGGGCGGCCTGTCCCAAAGCCCACAGGTCCCAATTCCCCCCCACCCAGGGCAGTGGCCACAAGGATTTCAGCACACCCAGGGAGACTGGAAAGCCAAAGGCTTTGCCAGAGCAGTGCCAAGGGCCCCCCAGGAGCTCCCCCATGGCTTTGGCCTGGCCAGTGGGCTGGAGCACCATTAATAATAGAACAGAAACACTGCAACTACTGGCGCATCTCCCCTTCTTTCTCCCCGATCGCAGCACTGACATAAATGTCGGAAAGTGCTGCTGTTCCGCCTCGGCATGGGTAGCTTCGCAAGAGGTCTTACCCCAGCTGTCATCAGGAAGGGGCTTTTTAACCAGCAGATATTCCCCTCCCCTGTCAATTTCCTTATTCCACTGAGTTCCTTCTCATTACTGTTTTTTTCTTTCCTTCTGTTCCAAAGAGGTTTTTGGCAACAGCTTCCTTCCACCTCTGTGGCATCTCCCCTGACGGATGGGATGGGGGAGGGGGATGCTGGTGTGGGCCCAAGGACCATCTGAGCACCCTAAGCTCAGTGGTACTCAGGAAGGGGGTGATGGCTGGGGGTACCCTTACAGGGAGGAGTTCTGTGAAATTTTCCGGGCCAAGGAGAAGACGACAGGGAAGCTGTACACCTGCAAAAAGTTTCTGAAGAGGGATGGGCGGAAAGTGCGGAAGGCAGCCAAAAATGAGATCATCATCCTCAAAATGTGAGTGCTGGGGCTGGGGAGGCTCCTGTGCTGCTCGGCAAAGTGTGGACCTCCACCCATGGCCTTGTCTCTCTGCAGGGTGAAGCACCCAAACATCCTACAGCTGGTGGATGTCTACATCACCCGCAAGGAGTATTTTATCTTCCTGGAGCTGTAAGTTTGAGACATGCAGGGGGTGTGAGGGGTGATTCCACCAGGGGGTCCTTGGCAGAGATGCTGTTTGCAGGGCCACTGGCCGGGAGGTCTTCGACTGGATCCTGGACCAAGGCTACTATTCAGAGAAGGATACCAGTAACGTCATCAGGCAGGTGCTGGAAGCTGTTGCCTACCTGCATTCGCTCAAGATCGTTCACAGGAATCTCAAGGTGTGTGGCAGGGGGGTAGGAGCACCCATGGGTGCTGCCACGTCCCCCACCCTGGTGCTCACAACCCCTGCTCTGGCAGCTGGAGAACCTGGTGTACTATAACCGCCTGAAGAACTCCAAGATCGTCATCAGTGACTTCCACCTGGCCAAGCTGGAGAACGGGCTCATCAAGGAGCCCTGTGGCACCCCCGAGTACCTAGGTGGGTGAGAGCCAGCCGGGTGGGCATGTAGTGCTCCTGGAGTTCCAGCAGATGCCTGCTGCTCCTCACCACCCCGGGGGCTCCCATTGAGTCATTCCTGATGGTCATGGGTGCCCTGGCATGTCTCTCCCATTCCCCATCACCCTGGGGACTGGTCCTGGTGGCTCCCACTGGGTCACTCCTAATGGTCATGGGTGCCCTGGCAGGTCACTCCCATTCTCCATCACCCTGGGGGCTGATGCTGGGTGCTCCCAGTGTGTCCCTCCTGCTCCCCATCACCCTGCGGCCAAGGGGCCAGGTGGCTGGGGACTCGGGGGCAGGGTCACTCTTCTGTCCCTTGTAGCTCCAGAGGTGGTGGGGCGGCAGCGGTATGGGCGGCCGGTGGACTGCTGGGCCATTGGCGTCATCATGTACATCCTGTGAGTGTGGGGTGAGGGCTGGGGTGGTCACAGGGGCTTGGGGGCCAGGGGCTGGGCT
>NW_008674487.1:4750-4954 GCF_000695815.1 Acanthisitta chloris
TTGACCCACCATACTGGGATGACATCTCACAGGCTGGTGAGCTCCATGCCGGGGGGTACAGGGGATCCCATGTTGTCCACCCCAGCACTGACTTCCTCCACTGTGTCCCCAGCCAAGGAGCTGGTGACGCGCCTGATGGAGGTGGAGCAGGACCAGAGGATCACGGCAGAGGAGGCTATCTCCCACGAGTGGTGAGGGGTGGCA
>NW_008674488.1:0-222 GCF_000695815.1 Acanthisitta chloris
ATTGGAAGTTGGCAATTGTCACACCAATCCACAAGAGCTGGAAGGAGGACACAGGCAATTACAGGCCGGTCAGCCTGACCTCAGTTGTGGGGATTGGCCTGGCTGCTCTCAGCAAGGCTCCAGCATGCCTCAACTTGTCAGGGGAGACATGTTGGGACTTGTCGGCCGAAGGCCGTGGGGGGAGTAGGCGGGGAGATGGGAACGTTAAACCGAAAATACCTA
>NW_008674489.1:0-30910 GCF_000695815.1 Acanthisitta chloris
AAACTTCTCCTCGGGAGGGTGGAAGGGGGAGGGATGGGGGTGCGGCTCTGTTTAGGTGTTCCGTTGTGCTTTTCTCGCCTATAGGTGGTTGACGTGCAAATCGCTGCCCCCCGGGGCGCTGGAGAGGATCGTTGAGACCATCGCGGATCGGCTGCGGGTGCCTTGGTTCTCGGGGGCTGTGAGGATCAATGTCAGCCTTGTGCCGCCTCTCGTCCTGCTGCCTGTTTTCCTCCACGTCGCTGCACTGCACTTTTTGCTGGGGCTGGTCATCCTGACGTCCCTGCCCGTGGTGGTGCTCTGGTATTACTACCTGACACACCGAAGGAAGGAACGGACTCTCTTCTTCTTGAGCTTGGGGCTCTTCTCCTTAGGCTATATGTACTATGTGTTTCTCCAGGAGGTGGTTCCTCGAGGCCACGTGGGGTTTTCCCAAGTGGTCACTCTCACCTGCGGGATAATCCTTATGCTTGTGGCCCTGTCTCGAGCCAAGAGAGACCCTGGTTACCTTCCCATCCCAGCAGACATCCCAGAGAAGCTGTTGCACCAGGGTTTGCCCAACAAGAGTGTTAGAGGGAGCTCCAGTGGGCTCCATGGCATCAGCACGGCAGGTGCTGCCAGCAGTCGTGCTGTGAACGGGGAGGCCAAAGGCTATTCCAGGATGTCAGCTGAGGAGCCAGAAGGTGTGAAAAAGGACTGGTGCACTAAGTGCCAGCTGATTAGACCAGCCCGAGCTGGGCACTGCAGGCTTTGTGGCAGGTGTGTAAGGAGGCTGGACCATCACTGTGTCTGGTAGGTTTTGCACTGCTGAGGCTACATGTGTTCTCTCCCTCTCCCTCTCTCCTCCCTGTTGCTTAAAAAAGGAGTTCCCTCCTTTTCTAAGTTAGCTTCTTTTTTTTTTTTTTTTTTTGCATTCCCTATCAAATAGGATTGCTTTTATTATGTGCAAGACCTGGTGACATTCTTTAAATACAACCTCCCCTTTGTATTTATCGTTTTAAAGAACACTTAAAATAACTGCTTATTCTAAGTGAGTTGACCTGATAGCTGATAACTTCTACAGCATACTTTAGAATTGCCTTCGGTTTTCTACTGATTTTCATCGGTGTGGGGGGTTTTTGGGTGTGTTTTGTCTGATTTCTTTAGACTTGACCTGTGGAGCACTAGAAGTGCTGCAGTTAACTTGCATTAGTGCTCTCCTGGGGCAAGGGAACCCGGAGGTGCCTGTGTTCATGTTGTGCTGGAATCAAGGAGCAGTAGGGAATGACGTGCCTCAGCAAAGGATACACTTGCTAAACGTTTGAAGCAAACAGTCTGCTGCTTTTCCCCTGCTGGTCTATTGACTTGTGCTCGTAACTTTTATAGAAAAAGCTATAAAGCTTCTTTGAACACATTTTTCAGTTCTTAGCCTGCATTGTATAGAAGCACCTTGGAAATTAGGTTCTCTGACAGCTGGGGGAGGGAGGAGGAAAGAGAAGCCAGTTTTTCTTTTTAAGCAAAGTAATCTTTTCTTTCCTTTTGGAGGATTAACAGCTGCGTAGGGGAGCAGAACCATCAAGCATTCATCCTTGCACTCTCCTTCTTCATGCTCACTTCTGTGTATGGAATTACGTTGACTCTGCACACTGTCTGTAGGGGCCAAACTGTGTTTGTGGCATTGTTCTACTGCCCTGGAGCCTATTCTGACTACAGGTGAGATGTCTGTCTGGGAGAGAGCTGGGGTGGCAACAGGCCTGGTGAGGCAGCTTAGCTCCTCTTCCTCATTCTGTGCTCTAGAGCAATGCTGTTGGCTGTCAAACCTGACCAAAAAGCATTTCCCAAAAAGCATTTCCTAAAAAGCTCTGGAAAGCAAAGATGCATCACTGCTTTTGCAAAGGTGAGGAGTCTGAGACTTGGAGAGAGCTCAAAGTTTATTTGGAAAAAGTTGTCGGAGGAACTGTGATTTGAAGTATTTATGTATGTAGATACACCCTTACATGTTTGCCCCTAGATGCAGGTAATGGTCTGACAGTCTGGAATCCAGATGCTGTCTCTCCCTCTCATTCTTCACTGTAGTGTCTGTCCCTCCAAATTATGTGGCTAGAACAGACAGCGTTAACACATGCCTTGTCTGGTAGGGAGAGTGGTGAGAACTGTGAGACATGAGGTGGGAGACCAGCACCACTGCTGATGGGCAGAGCATGCTGCTGCTGCACAAGTGTCTCTACCTTCCTCTGTACTCCATCTCATGACCTGTCGAGTGTGAGCATCCTTATGTCCTTAAATAAGGACCAAGCATCTTTACAACAGTATGAGTAAAGAGCTGGGTTGTGTGATAGCAACGTGCAAGAGTAGCTCTGGTAACACTAAAAGCTCTCATTAAGTAAGCCCTGAAGCTTTAATTTTGAGAAAGCCTTTAAGGATTATCTGATGAAAGCAGCAAAGTGAGATCACTGTGGCAGATGCAGACAGGGATTTGAAAAGGATAGTGATTACCAGGGAAAGTCAATCTAAAGCAGCTGCTCCAAAACTAAATGGCTTCCTTCCCATCTTTTTCCCTGCTGCCAGCTCTGCTCTGTCGTTCACCTGTGTGTGGTACTGTGCCATTGTAACAGCTGGCATGGGATACATCCTCCTTATCCAGCTGTTGAACATCAGCTACAACGTGACCGAGAGGGAAGCTCGGCTGGCTCTGCGGGACAACACTGGGCGCAGACTCCTGGGTGGGTTAGTGATAGACACTGGCCAGTATAATAGGGGGTTCCTATGCAACTGGGGCCATTTCTTGAGCCTGGGGTCTTCTCCTCCACAGCGCTGTGCTGAAGACATCGTGTGACACCCCTCTTTCTGCAGGTGATGTTGACTGTCTTTAGCAGGGGAGTGGCCCCTTCCATTAGGACTCCTTCCTCACACGCCCTTCCTTTGCGGTTGGTGTATGGGCTGCCTGTCCCAGCACTGACAACATCAGAGGTTTTCCCAGGCACAATGGTTCTTCACATACTGTCAGCCAGCAATAGGATGCAGAAAGCAGTAAGCCATATGCACAAACCTGGAGAGAAGGAGCCTGCTGCCTTTTTCCGCCACGGGAAATGGGAAGAAGAGCACAAAGTTTTGAGAACTTGAGTTTTTATTGGGTGTGAACCCCTGGCATCAAGAGGAACACACTGCTGGGCATCAGAGCGTGCGCTGGGTCCTGCAGAGGTTATGGAATCCCTGGTTTGTACCTGTGTGTGGCATTTTGGAGATGCCAGGAGGGTGAACGTTTGGATACAGGTAACAGATGGACTCCTGCAGCAGCCAGGCTCTTTGGCTAAAAGAGACTGTCTAGGCAGTCACTGAGCATCTCTCTCCTCTCTGGTGCATTTATTTATTTTATTTTTTAAAAACTATCTGTTATTCCATCCAGCTGTATACATGCTTCTATTAAGTGCCTTTGTGAGCGACGTTCCTGTAGGGCTTTGTAAGATCCCTTTGCCTCCTGACCCCTAAAGTTGTTATTCCATCCTTTTCTGTCTGAGTGAGAAGACATCCTGCTGTTTTTCTGCAAATTCAGTCTGTGTTGTTTTGAAGATTTGGCTCATCTCCATCAAAGTCATTCTGCTCTGATATGATTATGGGTTATGACATGGGACACAGGTAAATACACCAAGTAAGGAGTTACCTTGAGGCAACATGTAATAGTGAACTCTGAGGGCAAAACAAGAATGCTGTCCAACTGGTGTTACTGTAGCTTTATGGAAACTACCTTTCTCCCTCCATCTATGGGAGAAGGAAGTCTCTGTGAGAGAAGGCAGTTCTGACTACAGCATTTTTGGTAGGTAGCATCTTGGTCAGTTGTGGTGTTCATAACATAGCGATCCTTTCCTCTCAACCCAGTTACTGGGGAGCTGCCTGACTATGGATATGTTTTCTCAAGCCAGGAAGCCAAGGAACAGGTCAGCCTCTGTGTGTGTAGGGAGAGGGAGAGGATGTGTTGGAGGTGTCTGTTTTTGGATAGATGACCTCTATTGGCAGGTGAAAGAGTATGTTAAATGTGCTCTGCAAGAATGCTACTTGTTCCTTGGTAGCCTGCAACTGTGTCATTGCCTGGAACTGAGCTTCACCTGAAATAACAGGGTTTGGTGGCAATGGTTTCTGAGGGTTTTTTTTGTGAGTGGGGTGTTTTTGGGTGGGGTTTTTTTTTTTTTTTTTTGCTTTTAACCCTTTATGTATGTTGTTGGCCCTGCCATAATATGAAAGGTCTGGCTAGAGGAGCTGAGGACCACAGCACAAGAGTTACAGGTTGTGCCTAAGATGCAGAAGCAGAGAGAAGAGCCTTGTCCTAGTTACTGATGTTTTTCAATGTGCATGCAGCATGCACAGATCATGCCTACCCCTGACTGCACTTGCATAGCAGGCAGCTGGGGGATGTTGGCAGTGATGCAAATTCACTGTGCTCTCCTGTGCATTAGCTTTGAAGAAAGGATGGACGGTGCATGATGCCAAAAGCAAGCAAGGTTGGGGGTGTCCCTTGAGATCCATGCCAGATTTGGTGTGTGTGCTCCGATTACCTGTCCCAGTTTAAGGTGAAGACCGTGTCCCTCTTTGCACTGTTTGGTTTCCTTAAGTGGCACTTTCTATAACCAGCAGATAATTGAAGAGCAGCTGCACTTGGAATGTGACTGTGCAGAAAGAGTCACTTGACTGAGTTTTCCATATTTCCTCTTGCCCTTTTTCATCCAGTGAGCAGTCCTTTATAAGGAGGTAAAGGGACACCTTTCTTGCTTCCTGCCTAGAACCAAACACACCAAGAACTTTGCTTCCCTGGCCCTAATGTGAAGAAAAAGGCACCCAGCTGGACTGTGCAAGCTGTTTCTCTACAGCGTTCTGTTTGGAGCTTGGAGCCTGACCCTAGGAGTTCAATTTGACACAAAGTTCTTGCTTCCACATGAGTTGTCTGTAAATGTTTCCATAACACATATGCATTTTGTGGTGCCTGCTGAGATGAGCTGGAGCTTGTCAGCGCTGGAAACAAGGATGCTGTGGGCTAGCAGGTTTGTGATCTCCTCAGTTCTCATCCTGCTGGTGCTGGGGAACATTAAGGCAGAATGACTTCCTGGGCTAAATGAACCCCTGCAGTGGAGACAGCCAACCTCTCTGCCTCTGTGAGCTGTATGCACAGAACTCAGTCACATGCCCACGAGCTGAACGAACTCTGGGAGCATTTGCAGGTTTGAGATAAGTGGTTTCTGAGAGTCCTGCTACTCCTGGTTGGGAGAAAGCAGAAGCAGGTCGTTTCCCTGGCAGTGCTGACCCTCTGGTGCTCACTTTCTCCCACGGGCAGAGATGGTTGCTACTTTGCAGCCTGACTGTCAGTGTAGCCTCGTCCCTTCTCTCAGTGAGCCCTTGGGGAGTGGGAGGTTTCATTTCAATTGTTTACACCAAGGCTCTCTCAGTGCTGTTCTTCCAGGCAGCATGGACTTTGGAACGCAGATTAGGAACAAAGGACCTGGGACTAATGTAACCATTCCATACCTTGGTCAAGCCTGCTCCAGTGTAGTGGGGGCAAAGTGCTAAAGTACATTTTACTTTTGCTCTCACTTCAGGGATAACTGAAGCCATTCAGGACACTAAAATGCTTGCAAGGCTGGGCTTTTCCTAGGAGGAAAAAGCAGTGCTGATTCCCCAGTGAACAGGAAGTTAATGTGGCTGTAATCTGCATAGCTATACTGATGTTCTCTTCAAAGTCACGGCTTTTGTTTACCTCTTCTGCCTGAGAGGATTTACCTTGTGAATGCCTTGGGAGATGGGAAGCATAAAGTAACAGGATATCTAAATGGGCGGAAGCGTTTCCAGCTTCAGATGCGTGTTTGGAAGCTCTCCTTTTACCAGCCCTGAGAATTAGCAGGAAACCCTTGGAGGGTAAATGCTCCTTTTTGCAGTTGTAGCAAGGGCAACCCATTGTGATTTCTTGTGCACTGAAGCACAATTGTTTTTCTGAGTGTTTTCTCGCTGAGTTTATTATTGACCATGCTGGTAGAAAAATGTTAAAATCTAGGCATAAAAAGTCAGTCCTCGAGCTCACTGTGTCAGTAGCTGCCCCGGGGCTGTAGCAGTGGGAGCAGCCTGCATTTGGCAGGTGACCTGTGGCCCATGGGTATAACCTTGAGGCAAGGACCAGTGTCTCACCTCTAAAATTGTATGCCCGGCAGTGTGGAAAACAGCACCCTGCTGGCCCTTGAGAAGTTTTTCCTGTGTAAGAAGAGAGGACCCAGAGCTAATCCGTCATCAGGGAAGGATTTTAGTAATGTTTCTCTGCCCAGACTTGGAAATTAGTTTATCCTGCTTTAACGGTGACCTTTTAAGAGGCATTTGTTGTTTCACAAATAGTGTGGACCTCTGCAGACCGGGCAGCTCTTAAGGGGCCAGAGTTCTGATGCTGCTGCTGCTGTAGTGTTACATCCTCCATGTCCTAATGCCAGCACCCTACTGCTTGGTGACTGTAGTGAGAACTGTGCACCATTAGATACACCCTGTCAGTGGTGGTTTGGCACTCTTTAACTGCATTGTGGGGTTTTTGCAGGCAAGTCACAGGTTCCCACATCGACTGTTTCTCCGTTTAACTTGTCCTCAAATGACAAAAGTCACTGGTAAGCCCGAGCTGGTGCTGCTTGTGACTCCTAATCACATTTCAGCCTTCATGCTATGATGGTGCTTTTTTTTTTTTTCCTTCAAAGTAGGTTGCTTTCAAGTGTCTTAATGAAACCATTTGCTGTAAAATTTCTTCTGAAGATAAAATGGATACTGCCTGACTGCCTAATGTCTTAAATAATCTGCTTGGGTTTTTCCTTCTATATGAATGTATATTGCCTCATTAGGGCAGGAAGTGTGTGTGATTATGGATGTGTTTTCCTGTATTCCTTCCAGTGAAAAATTCTACAGTCACCTAGGATTCTTTTTCTACTACCAGGATGTTTGTACAGCAAAAATCTTTCTGCAGACAGGTGAGGTTCTTTCTGAAACGTGGAAATTCAGCCTCCCAAGACCTTGTCTCTTTGGAACTCCTCTAATGATGATGTGAAGAGTGATGGGCCCTGGAAGAACTGTCTGCCTTGGAGGATGGGGTGTTTTGGTTTTGGAGTTTTTTAAGCTAAGCTTTAGGAAGAAACTTTGTGAAACATTTGTGTGCTTACTTTTGAAAGGGCTGGTGTGTGTGTATGTTTGTGTCCATTTTGCATCATAGTGTTTCCACATGGATACAATTAGAATCAAAATAAATTATTGGAAATAATCTGTGGAGTGGCCTGTTGATTTATGCCAATGCACTCAGCAAAGCCAAATGACCAAAAGCTACTATTTAGTTGTGAGCTGGACTTGAGAATAAAGGAACAACAGGCTAAGGAGATGTTAGGAAACTAGTGTTCTTCCAGTTCTGCAAAAGTTGACCTGTGGGTTTGTGGATGTTGGGATGAAACCGAGACCTGCTGGCAGCTCTCACCACCCTGGAAACTAATGATTATATTCCCCCACAGTAGAAATTTGAACAGGGATCTTTCATCCTATGAGCGATCTATTATCGGTATCCAATCAAGTTCATAGTCTGTTTGTCCAGAGTGTTGCTTTCCCTCTGGCACCTGCCACATAATAATACATCCAGAGCCCCATAAAGGAACAGTCTCTGACTTTAAACTCTTTTCTAAGCCATATTTGGAAATGACATGGGTATTCTCCATGCAGATAGTGGGAAGAGCTGTAGCCTTTGATTCTGTTGGTATCTTGGGACAGCTGCTGAAAGGCAAGATGACTTTTAATGAGTAGAATCACAGGTGCCTTTGATTGTTCCAGAACTCTGCTTTGATTTGCCTGGGTGGCACTTCTGTCTGCTGTTCAGCTATTTCTCTTTGAAGATTACTTTGCACATGCTGACAAGGACCTTGCACTAGCAGTGAACCAGGATTTTAGTTAGGTGAGAGTGGTGTGTGCAGTGACTGGCATTGTTAACACCAGTGCTGTTGATGGGGACACGTGAAGCTTCTGCCTCTCCCTAGCTTTTATTTTTTTTTTTCCCCCTTGTAGCTTGCCGTGTTGTCCCTGCAGAGCAGGACTGTGTCTGATGTAGCAGCTCGTGCTGGGGAAGGCTGAGGTGCACTGTTGTGCTGGTGTCCCTAATGCATAACAGGTCTGCAAAGATGTGAGCTGTGGAACACACTGCAGTGGTTCACAGACCCTTCCCAGGCTAACTGTTGTCCCCAGCTATAGCCTTGTTTGCCTGGAGGGAGCAGAGGAAATTGTTTAATACTTCAGGCATTGTTTCAGATTCAGTTTGAGTTGGGCCTGGGAGCTTTGAAAAGACTGGTGGACAGATTTAATGAGAAGAAGGTATTTCTGTGGTCAAGGTTGTTTGGGAAACTGTATAAGAACTCTGGAGGGCAGGTGTCAGCAGAGGATGGAGAGTTTGCAATCACTTCAGGGTTCTGCATTTGCTGCTGTACCAAAGTGAAAATCCTCCTTCCCTCCCTGTGCAGGAGAAGGAAAGTCAGGCTGTGCAGCCACCTCCCTCTCTTGCTAAGAAAAGCAAGGAGCTGACAGGCAGGAGTGTGCCTGAGCTATGAGAGTGTGGGCTGATGACCAGCATTAAGGCATTGACATCCATATGTATCCAAGCGCTGGAGCAGGAGGAATGCTCTGGCACAGCTGCAGCCTGAAGCTGTTTCCTTGGTCTGAAAAGCTCTCTCACGTGTCACCCTCCTGCTGGAGCTTCAATTTGCAAAACACAAACATCATGCCAGGAATTTTAGGGGTATCATGTGCATTTTCTCAACAGCATCATCTGGCACAGCCTGGCTTCTGCCAAGGAGGCATGAGCTGTTTCAGCCAAGTGTGGGTTGAATGGGGAAGTCAAGGGGCTTCTCATCTCCCCTTTGAATTAGACCACATTCAGTATGAATGCACCTGACCCCTGAACATTTTCCCTATCCTTTAGCTGGATGCAGCTGAAGCTTCAGCTCCATGCTTGCACTGGCAGTAGGCAAAGGGGTGTCAAAGCACAGCTCCTTCTGGATCTCCTTTTGGATTCTTGTTGCTGGAACTCTTCAACCACAGAGAATCTTGCCAGAAGAATCTTTTAAAGAATAAAAGGTGGCCCTGGAAGGTGAGAGTACTGGTGACAAAGGCCAGTTTCAAAAGTGTTGACTGTGTTTCCAGGTTCTCTGGGAGAAACTATGCTTCACATAAAGCAGCATTATTTTCATGGGTGGTGAGTGGGCACTGTGATGAGTGGGAGCTGTGGACCTCGAGGACAAAATGTGCAAGCGTGGCATTGCTGGGGAAAGAATCTGCAGTTTAGTCAAGTGGATGCACCCCTGAGTAGCCAGTGGTTTGAGGCACCCTTCTAGCTGTGAGATGCAGATTTAACACCTGCTCGGCCTCTCACTAGGGTCAAGACCAGGCTGTGTGCAGGAACATCCACTCTACTGCTCCATACTCCTGCCACTCCCCTTACAGCTGCAGAGTCTCCTGTCCCTGGCTGGCTGTAATGCTGCCTTCCCTCTACCTGAGAAAGGATTTGTCCTCATCTTTCATCCTCTGGGTCACTATCCTCCTTGTGCTGTGAATCCAGACCGAAGGTGGGCTGAAGACTTCCCCTGCTGTGTTCATTGTCAAGCCCCAGTAAGGAGGAATTCAGCTTAGGAAAAGGCCAGCAGTAATATGGGAGCATAATGCCTGGTTCAGAGGTGTTCCAGGAGCTCCTTAGGCACTACGTGGGAGAGGCTTCCAAGGGGGAAGAGTGTACTAAGTGAATTGCTGTTGCTGTGCTGCCATAGCTTGCTGCTGTTAGCATCAAGTGTGGCTGCTGGCTGCACTGGGGCATTACTTCGGTAGCTCAACCCCCAGCTCTGCTCCTCCCTGCCTGTTTGGCTCAGTCCTCTGTGAAAAATGCTACCATTCAGCAGTGCCCGTTCTTCCCCGCAAGACAAGTTACTCAGCCCTCTCTCAGCTTGTCACTTCCTCTCACAATCTGCCTTTTAATGTAGCCAGATGGTCTGTACTCGCCCACACTCCATGCAGGCACCTTCAGCTCTCTGTGCTTGGATAATGCGCTTGTCTGACCTGCTGGTGGTCAGGTCTGTAAGGAGCTTTGGGAGATGGTGACTGTTCCTGGGTGGCAGAGGATGGCTGTGGGAGGTAACCTGGGAGTGGGGTGGCAGTAGTTGTCTTTGGACCTGCACTAAGAACCTGCTTGGCTTGTGTAGGCAGGGAGGGTCTCTGACCACATCCCTGTGAGCTCTCTGCATGGACAATTACCCAGTGCTAAAGCTCTGGAGCCTGTCACTGCACTTGGGCACCTGACCTGTCCTACACCACTTGATCTGCAGTGCTTAGTGCTGGTCCAGCTCCCTGACCGTGGACCTCCACCTGGTGCCATTCAGTTGGCTTCTGACACAATTTGCACCAACAACTCAGTTGTGTTCATTTCAGATTTTGGTTTGTTGGAAACCTTCAGTGCGTATATGGGTTTAAAAAATTATCTGATACAACAGATAAACAGTAAACTATAGTCATCCTGGTGTTACTCAAGTACTTCCTGTGCTGCCAAATGCTTTTGGAGAGAGCTTTGCCTATCTTGTTGTGAGGGGGAAGCGATTCCAGCTTCCTGCCTTATGCTGTTGCTAAGACATACTGTACCTTAACAGCATTACCCTGTCTGCATTATACTGCAGGTTAAGGTTAAACAGTGGTAAGAAACTTTCATTTTAATCATGTCAGCTTTAGCTTATGTAAAAAATACAATGTGCTATTTTCTTGGGCTTTTGTCTCTTTTTTTTTTTCTTCTTAGTATTGCATTAAGTGAAACAGCCCAGAAAGACTTGCCCAATACACCCTGAAATACAGTTGAACAGCTTGGGAAGCATTTAAAACACAAGACAATTGAGGCTCATAAACTTGGAATCACCACTTGCCACTAAAATCAAAGCACTGTGCTTGTGACCTGCCAGTACTGCAAACAAGGCATTCCTTTGAAAAAATATCCAGGTTTTACAATGTCCATACCCAATGCTGTGATTTGGATCATTAGCAAATAGGGTTTGCATAAACAGCTCTTCCCTCTCCTCTTCCCATCCAAACATTCCTGGCACAGTTAGGTAGAAACTGTGCTCTAGGTAGCCAAGTTTGCAGTAGTAGTTAGGGGTCAGCTGACAGTTAGGTCTGTCTGCTCAAGCTGTCACCCTGAAGAGTACTGGCAACAGAAAAGCACAAGGTTACTGCTTAAGGAAAAGGAGGTACAATTCAGCTCTGATTTCTTTGATGGAGGAGGATCCATGTCAGTGCTGCAGCTCTGCAGTGAAAATGGCCTTGGCCTCAAACATGCCCCATGCTAGGCTTTGGTTACCTAGGCAAAGTGAAACTGTCATATAAGCTTCCACATATGCTTAGTTTATGACAACAGTGACTGCAGGGAACTTCCTCTGGCTGTAAGACCCTTTGCACTTGGCAGGACTTCCCCTTGGAGTTGTCTCAGCCAGCAGGGAGACAGCACTGAACAGAACTGGTCTTTTTGTCTCCTTTCTATCTCCTTTGACTCTCTTCTGTCACTTTTGGAAGTTGGGGAGAATTTCAGCTACTCTCCTGCGTAGCTGGTTTCTCCTTTCTTCTCTCTCTCTTTCCTCTCTCATCAGTAATGGGTACTGTCTCCATGCCTTGAATACATTCAGAGCAAGTCTCCTGAAAGAAATGGGGGACACAAGGAGCAAAGTGACAACATACAGATGTGTACATAACAGTAATCAAAAGATGACTTCTATTTGAGGGGGGAATGCCCCTAAAATAGCTGTAGGCTTTGCCCTTTCTGCTGTCCTTTCTGCATCTACATGCAGACCACTCCACCGATACGTCAATCACACCAGGGGAAAATAACATATTGCCCTTTGCTATTCCTCTCCACCAAGACTTTTGCTCCTCCCTTTGACAGGATTCTTTAGCTGGTGTTTGCTTAGCACTCTGAAGATCAAAGATGTTTTCTGAAGAATAAACAGAGCCTCTGAAAGAAGTTTCTTCAGGAAAAATGCAGGCTTGCAATCCCTTGAGAGTGCAGGCAGCTGGGCTGCAGTTCTTACCTGGTATTAACCACCCCACCAAAGGTGCCCTGCTCTGGGTTCCCATATAGACAATATGGAACAGCAGTCCACTCTAAAGAATAGTTTGCAATGCAAGGTTCGAACTGCCTTTTGCCAGTCAGTGGGGCAAGAGATAATGAGGAATGACAAATGATTATGCTCCTAATAGGAGGTCATGTGTAGAATGCATCCAGTCTCTTCCTGGGTCTGAATTTCCCCTGGTTCCCCTAGTTTGTTGGCTTGCTAATGTTAAATCATGCACTGTTCAGATCTCGCTGACACAGCAAGCTAGAACAGGTTTGCTTTACCACATAAGAGGTGAATTTAATTTAATTCTTTCTCTAAGGTGCTGCAGATCCTGTTTGGGCTATGCACAGGCATGGCCTATTCATGGCTGCATGCAGCTAGCATGCTGTCATGGTGAGGTGGGTGAACAGCGTTCTGGTCTCTGCTGAACTTTGACAATAATTTTTCTTCCTGTTAAAATGCATTTTATGGGACAAGGAGTGGACTGGGTGTGTCCAACTCCAGTCATGACTGGTAGAACTGTCTGCTCTAGTTTGCACTGCCAAATCAGGCATACATTCAAAGACACTCTAAGTAGGATTTCTAGTTGATCAGCTCTGGATTTGTGAACTAAATCATCTGCTGTGGACAAAACAGTACTGTGTAATTCCTGCACAATCATTTGGCTTGCTATAATTGTGCTTAAAGATTTTCCTAAGGCAGCTTTCAGCAGAAGCTGCATGGCCAGATCTGCTAATCAGCTTAGAAAGTTTCAGCTACTTATCTGCTTTCACTGTATTCTCTTTCAGCATATTTAAAAGTCCTGTGAAGGGTACCACTACATTTTTTTTTCCAGGCTGCATGGAAACTTCTTGGCATAAACCTATGTTGATGTTGTCTACCTATCACAAAAGCAAAATGCCAGCAGTATGGAACCTGTTTCATGTGTTCTTGGGGAGCAGATGATTGACCTGTCAAAAGTAATCCCTAAAATAATCTACAGGGTATATTAAACCCAAGCAAAAAGAACTGCTGCCAAGGGCATACACTTACTTGTTACTGTGTTCAGTAGCAATTTTCAGCTTCTCCTGTAAGGTCATTTTTTCCTTCATGATCACATCAAGCCATGCCCAGAAATACTTCTTCATGAGGCAAGTTGCATGGAGGGCACTTGCTCTCTCCTCCTGAGTGGAGAGATAATCCTTGTACTGTGGAGGAAGGACAGTGAAACAGGTGAGAACGGTGCTTTTTGTTTCTTCCAACCTCCAGCCCATTAAACAGAGCAGTGCTGAGACTGTGGCAGTGAAGGGTAGTGGGCACAGGAGTGGAAGAAAATCAGCAGGGAGCAGGGCAAGAGAGTGCAAAGGTGGAAGAGCAGTATGCAGGAGAAATCCTGGGTGAAAGAGATGATGGAGAGTGAAGAGCTGAAAGAAGGTCTCTGAAGAAAGGAATCATGGTGCTGGAATGGGGAGAAAGGGGCTACAGGTGTGTGAAGTGGCACTGTGGTGAGGGGAAAGTGTGGCAGCAGCTAGCTCTCTTGGCATCATTTCTCAACTGTGGTGAAGACAAACCTTTAGCCAGTTCCTGAAGCCCTGTCTCAGCAACATACGGGAATAGAAGTCCTCAGCCCGAGACATCTTCTCTGTGAGACTCCTCTTGGTGTCCTGGAGCCAAACCATCAGGCATTTCCTCTGCAAGCCCAAACAGTGATGCCTTTGTGCCACCTGAGTGAAAACAGCAGAGATAGCAGCTAGTTACTTGGACTAGTGACTACCTAAATATAAATCTACAGAAAACTGGCTGCACTAGAAAATCACCTCAGCTTTTTGAGGCCCTCAAAATGCAGATGTCTGACAGCTGGAATGACTTAGAGCATCCCACAAAGAGAGGTCAGCACAAGTTACAAGATCAGTCTGTCTGTCAGGCCACTGCTGCATCACTTCTGTATCCTTTTGGATTAGACGCTTGGTTTATCCTACTGTGAATGGGGCAGAGGCATGGCCTTGTAACAGTTTAGTCCAACACTGTCCATAATGCTGACCAGCAGGGTGGACATATGGAGCAGCTTGTATCCCTGTACTTCTTCCCAGCCAGAGACCTATGTGCATTTGGTGAAGTACTCTAAGTAGCTCCAGTTCCAGCGATTTCAATGGAAGCTTGCCAACTTAGCCCTGGGCTCTGGCGAAATCTTCAGGATGCGGTTGAGTGTTATTAGTCTACCCTGATAAGGCATATCGATTCAGTCACAGGCGGAAATGTTTCATTAGCAGCACTCATGTCTCAAGGTCTCAGAAGCTACTACTCACTGTTCTGCACTGAAGATATGGCCAGGCTAGAACAGACTGCTGGATTATCACCTGTAGTGTCCTGCCACTAGGAGTGGCCAACTCTGCACCAACAGAGGGAAAACCTTAATGGTAGGCTAGGGTTAACTACTGCAGCTACAGTGGCTTGGCAGTGTCTTATTGATTAGCTTTGCAGTGGAGCAAGAGAACTGACAAGCTCATGTCATATAACTTCAATTTATTTTTTTGAGCTGTATCACACTAATTCCCACTGTGTTACTGGCATCAAATCATACGGCAGTTACAAGTGGAGACTAACTAAAGATGACTTCTCGTTAGACTGAAATGATTTCCTTTCTCTGTCCCTTTGGTTCCTGTTTAATCAGCTATAAATGAGGATGCTACCCTTGTGGGGTTTTGATGACTTTTCAGGATTATTGTCAGATGGGCTGATTTAAAGAATAATATAGGGCAAGGTGTGCAGGGAGAATTTTTGCTTTTTCCATCTCTACCTGGCTTAAAAGCCTATTGAGGCTCCTGCTAAGTGCTGCATCCATTCTTTTCCCCTTCTTTCCATTGCACCAGTCATTTTATTTATCCTCAGCACTTACCACCAGGTTTTCATTGGCTTGCTCCCTCAGCCTTTTCCATGGCACTATTCCCAGCTTTCTGAGTAGGACCTTCTCATAGTGATCTTTAGCCTTTTTCTGGAGCTGCTGCTCTTTCTCCAACCTCCTCTGCCTCTCCAGTTCTTTCTGCGATACAAAAAAGCAGTAATTATAATTCATTTAGGATGAAGAGGATGTTAGGCAATGACAACAGATTATCATATTGGATATGGAGGTTTTGACCTGACAGGAAATAGGGATCTGCATTATCTTTAGCAGTGCAGACCAGAGATGACTCAATGTACTAGAACATGTGTTAGAAAGCAAATTGTCTTGAAAATTCTCCTGGGAGTTGATAGTATTTTTGGACACTTCCTTGGACCATGTCTTAGCACTGCAGTTTGGTGCTATTGTAGCAGACAGACATGTCACCTGTGGCTACCAGAAGTGCTGATGTAGCAGGAACCTTTTTATGGACCACCATCAGTGTAGGACAGGGTGCTTTGGTGAGCTCAGGCAGGGCAGCTTTCTGTGCTTACAAAACTAGATGGAAAACATGTCCAAAATTTATTCTGAGTTTATGCATGGACCCTACCACTTAATCTAGCCTAAACAGTAGGAGAGGGATACGGGTATTATATAATTGTATAATATTACTTTTGACCAAGACTCATGTATGAAGGTCAAATATTCTAAAACACAAAAACACTCAAAGGAGAACAGTAGTTGTAGGTCAAATTCCTGTAGGATTTCAAATATGCTATTTGGGTTATTAGGACAGCTCATTTCCAAGTAACAATAATCAAGTGTAGCTATTCCTAGGCTAGCTCCAAGGAGAGGATGCTTCTGTTCTTCAGGTGGAAAGTTACCCTTGATATAACTGTTAGGCTTGATAACTTTAAAATTGTGTGTTTGTGTGACCAGTATCACTGTGTAGTGGGGACATGAGTGGAAGGAGCAGTCTGAAAGTAGACTGAACATGCTACCACTGTGGGAACTGATGTGGCTGTATCTCAGCAGAGAACCTACACCAGCTGGGACCTCTAGTCCTGCTGATGAGACAGACAGTGTATGCTTCATAGTGTGTTTGGTACACAGCCCTTCCCCTAATGCTGGCAAAATGGGGGAAGGTGGCGAGTCTATAGTGGGTGCTGTGCTCTACCAGTGAAGACCTTCAGTTCATATTACTCTGGCTTCTGATTGAGTACTAGTGGGTAATGGCTTTTCTTTCCTGTCCCTGCTAAAGGGGAAGAAATAGGTGGGGTGTTTGGTCACCAGCTTCTGCTGCCTTCTCTCCTCTCGCCGTTTTTCCCGCTGAGCCTTCTTTTCCTCGGCCTCCTTCCTCTGGCATGCTTCCTCTTCAGCCTTCAGCTGGGCCTTGAAATGGAGAAAGGTGAAATTTAATTTGGTGCATGTGACCTTTTCAATGAACACAGACCTCTAAGGTTTCCTCGTATTCCTCTAGTATTGACCAGCACCTGAAACTTCAGAAGGAAGCAGACTTTGTCACGTACTAGACATGATCTGTGCTCACCAATGAACTGTGGAAGGGAGAGGAAGGAGGGACTGTTCTTTTTCCTACATATATATATTTCTATTACCTATATATATCTTTATCTTTCTTTGCCCTAAGTTACAGTATTTGTCCACTCTTCCCTCAGAAAAATGTAAACCATACACCAAGTATTGATAATCTGATTGCTGAAGTTAGTTCTGAATCCCTGGGCTCTGCTCTGAAGTTTCATTTCTACATGCAATGCAGCGTTACAGGTGCCCAAATATTTTCCCCAGACACCAAAGATCAAGGTTGTTTTACTTCAGTCGTGGTTATATTTGGCACAATATTCTTCTCTGCATCTTTATCTACTACCCTTGCAAATCTCACTCTGCTTTCATTTCACAAAGCTTCTGCTCTTGGTGTATGTATCATAGGCCTAAACCCCAAATCAACCATCATGCATGATTACTATAACTGAGCTTCCTGATCTCTACAACTGTGGCAACTGCAGCTGAGAAAACCTAACCTGAACCTTGCCTGTCCACTCCATATGGTGAAAGTGTTCTGTAAGGCTTGTTTCAGAGTCCTGTGTATGTTAGCATATCTCTTGCCTGAAGAAGAAATGCTGGGTGTTTTAGGACCCCAGTTTTAAGCTTCCTAATTCTAATGCAACTTACTAGCAATGTTTTCAGTAACAGCTCAATACCCTGCAGCTAACAAGGCTCCTCTGTTGGATGTGTATCACAGAATTTATTAACTATGCAGACATTGTCAGTATCTTCTCTCTTCAGCAGAGATTTGCTAGAAAGATGCAGGATTTTTACTGGATGAGACTCCATGTCCTCAAGCTGCGTATGACCAGACAGCAAAGGCAGGGAGGGGAAACCCACCGCTACTGCCAGGTCCCATCAAGTGGATCTCTGCATTCACTTCCACCCTTAACATTCTGAGGAAAGGCAAGTTATGGTCATGAGGTAGGTGTGAGAATGTTGGGGGTGGTAAGGAAGGCTGCTTCTAGATTTGCAACTTCACCATGAAGTGTCTGCTCATGGTACGGCAGGGCTAGTGCCATCGCCATATGCAAATGCAGCAATAACTACTTCTTTTGATGTATGAAGGACATCTGCTTTCTCACAAGCTATAAAACTCCTGCTTTGGATCAAGGGCCTTTTCTTGGTCCCTGACTCTGGGGTTAAAGCAGTATTTCTTGTAACTGGAATGGTGGGTGTGAAAGAGACTTTATTTCATCTTCCCTTACCAATTTTTCCTCCGCTCTTCGTTGTTTGGCTTCTTCTAGTTCCCTCCTCCGTTCTGCCCGCTGAATTGCTCTCTCCTCCATACCTCCAACAGAGAACATAAGGCTTAGTGGAAATGAGCTACAGGATAATGGCAGAACTTTGGTGAACAAAGATGACTACATCACTCTACTGCCAGGCCTCATTTACCTGGCAATGCCAGCACACAGGGACTTGCATTCTGCCACCTCTTAAGGCTGGCAGTGTCATGAATAAGGAACCCATAAACATTTATGAGATGACTCAGGACTACCCCAGTCAGATTCATTCCTCCCTCCTCGGTTTACAGTAACAGTCATGAGGCTCAGTTATGAAAGAAGCTGTGTTCAGATGATTTATCCCTGTCTTTCCTAACTGAGGCACTCAACTGAGGTCCTCAGGGCACCTGATTTAGCAGCAATTGCTATGAGGTCTCCAGTAAGGTCTAACTGCTTATTTAAGCGCAATTTAATGACAGAAATCATCCATGTCCCAGTGACACACAGGTACTCGGTCCCACTAGTGAGGAACTACTGCTTAATGCTTCTTTTGGGAGAGAAATTGCAATGCAGTGATCTTGCTGGCCACCAGTGCTGATGTGACCACACAGAACATGCAGTGGAGTCAGGAACCTGTGCTTGCTTCCTCTGCAGTTGCAAACAAAGCACAGGCTGGAACAAAAAATAACTGGGGGGCATTTAAGTGTTTTGAACACAATAGGTGTCCTCAGATTCTCTTCTCCTCCTCTTGGCTGTCCCAGGATTCTCTGACAAGAGAAAATCACCCAGTGACAACTTATTCACTGAAGTTTTGGGGAATATTTAAACAAAAGCACTTGAGTGCTCCTTAAAATATGATTACTGTCTCTAAGGTATACAGAGTTCAGGCAAATCAGATTGAGTGGTGCCTTGGACTATGCAGCATTGGAGCTGAACACAAGCAATGAAAGACAACTATTAAAGCCCAGCTATCATGGCCAAAAACGCTCTGGTGATCCCAAACTGTTAAAACATCACAATGATCAGTTTCCAGACAACCTTTCATGCAGACTGTGACCACTCCCTCATTGATATGGAAGAACTTGACCTAGGGATGTAACAGAACCCGATTTAAACTTATGAACGAAAAGGCTGTGTGGTATGTTTATTGTGTATATGCTGTTCCAGTGTGGCCAGAGAAGGGGAAGTGTCTCACAAACAGCAGAGATCTGGAGCTCCTCCCCCAGACTGGCTTCCCTTTGAAATCTCAACACTTCTGTCAAAGTCAGATGAAAACTACTGGCCAGTTTAAGCTTCACTTGGATGTGTAATAAAGGGAATGAGACTAACGGCATAAAGCCCTGGAAAGCTTCTCTCTCTGAGTCTTCTCACATCAGAAATGATCACAAGTGTTACAAGTAACTGCTACAGTAACTGCTACAATAGTGTACTAAGTGTGGACATGTGGGGCTTGCAGTGATCCAGGTTTTACAGATGACTCACTTGGGCATGAAAACAGCTCACCCTCTCACAGCACTGGTCAGGCTGGGAAAGAAAGTGCAGTGTTTTAACTGCATACTATCATTAACCAGCAAAGCTGAGACAAAGAAAGAGAGAGATTTCAAGACAAACTGTTGAGCCAAGTGGTCTGGAATGGTCTTTGCTACCTAAAACAATACCTTTCAGTATGCGAGATGCTGAGGTCACACGACTGGAGAGCCTCCTGCCTTGCACTGCTACCCTTCTGTTTTCTGGCCCATGAGAGTCAGGTGCACTGTGAAAGGAAGGAGTAAAGAAATTCATAAATGAATGTGATCAAATGATGTCTCTCACCTACCACCTATGGTTGCAAAACAGGCCTTATAGTTTCTGTTCTCCATTGTGCCACATTTTCATTCTGAATCCCTGATACATCTTTCTTCTGCTTGAAATGGGATTAATGATGCATAGTTCCAAAGGAACTGGGTTCCAGGGCTGCCGCATGTTCTGGAATACTGAGGATGACACTCTCTTTTTTTGTAATTAAATAAATCCCTGCTGCTACTATGTGACACTGGTGTAGTTGTTTCTAAATGGATCCTGTATATGGATCATCTGGTGTTGAGCCATTGCAAAAAGGGAGAAGAACAGAGAACTGCAGCCAGCCTGATACTACCCTTGAGGCTAAGTCACAGCTGAGAAGAAGGGCAGATAGCACTAGCATGACTGAAATATGCCAGGCAAATTCTGGCTCAACTTGAGTGGGAATGAGACATGCTGACTAACTGACCCTGCTTTACAGAGGGCATATACCTCAAAGGAATTGGATTCTTGCATCTGGGTTGTTTTTCCTCCCTGGTTTGAGAAGCAGAATTGTTAAGTGGCTGGGTTACAGTCGTGGCTTGTGCTGCCTCTTCTTTAGCTCTGCTCAGCCTCTGATTTTCCTGCAGTTTAAGGGTCAGCTCTTGCTGTTTCTGAAGCTGCTGCCTCTGCTCCTCAATCAGATGTTGCTGGAAGGCATGACGGTGCTCAAAACGGCTACCATAAGCAGGAGATGTCTTTGGACCAGGTGCCTGAAGCTGCTGGGGGCCAGTGGCTGTTTGATTCCTGTACACAGCCTGGGCACTCTGGGCTGTAGGTTTTACAGTAATCTCCCAGGGAAATTTGGATTTTCTGCAGACACGTGGTATGGGAACAGCATCCCAACAAGAGTGGTCTCTGGTCTGATCAGGCTCTTTCTGTATGAGGCAAGTTTCAGTTGGCTAGGGGAAAAAAAAAAAAGAAATGAGGAAAATTTGGGATTGATTAAGATCAAGCATTCTTATGCCCTTCCTTAATAGTGTTTTTTTTTAAATGCAAATCTAGTGAGATGCCTGAGAAGTAGGGTTATCTCAGCTATGCAATCTTCATCCAGTCCCTAGTAGGGCCAGAGGAGCCCCATTATGCTCAAAATGGGAGGCTGTGGGAAAGAACTGTTAAGGAGTTGTGTGCCATTTCCCTCAAAGGAAGAAATCCTGATCAGGCAAGAGCTTTGGCAGGATTATATCCTGACTATTTTGTTAGGGAGCACACCTTAGGGCAGCTTGCTTTTCGGGGATTAGCACACTCCTTTTTGGACTATGTTGTCCCTGCTCAGCACTCAGATGGAGAATAAAGGAAAAAACAGTTGTTGAAGTGACCTGCATGGTGATCTACCAAATGGTCCTTTTACAGATGGAAGAGAAGTCCACAAGGTGCTGCTTCCTCATGCCTCTTCTCTAGCTTTAATAAATATTAGCAGGAAACTGGTGCACAGTGAGGAATGACACATGGTCATTCTCTGAAGAGGCATCAGATATAAGATCTGCTTCCTGACCCCTAGGTCAAACCCCAAATTCAGTCCCATTGTTCCAGCACAAATTTTACCAGTGCATCAGAATTCAAATATGGGTCTACTAGGATAACAGGAAATCAACTTTTGCTGACACTTAAGCAGACAAAAAGCCTGACCTGTAAAATGTGTGTGTGAGCTCTCGTGCTGAGATCAGAATACTGCTGTGGTACAGGTTTTATAGACAGAAGGGAAGGTCAGGATCCAACCTGACAAATGACAATTTAAGGAAGCAACCTCTGATTCTCCTCTCCTACCTCCTTGTGATGCACATTATCCTGAAAAAGCCAGCAACAACTCTTTTTTTTCCCCATGCTTAATAGCTGAAGAGCTGCATTGGCATGACAAAAATCTCTTGTCATGCAGTCAAGCATTATTCTTTTTAAGTCTAAGCTGGCATGAAAGATGTAACTAATCTCTCAGCAAAAGTCATCTGGGGGTGGGATGCTCATTGCGACTCACAGTACATGAAGGGTTGTTCTCCGGCAGCACTAGAGATTATTTTTAAAACACATCCATTGTCCTTCACATTTGCCTCTTGATTTTCATACTTCTGCACAGTTGCAGGCAGGTTATTTGGGGGTCACCCTGGGAAAGAAGCCTTCCTCTGGGACAATGTACCCTTTATTTCAGACTTCACAAAAGAAGTACTTTGTAAGAATACTGAGATGCCAATAGACAAAACTACATGGGGAGGATTTACCTTGTCTTGTTGCAAATCTTGATGATGATTTACTTCTGCTGTCCCAGGCTTGTTAACCTCCAGTGGCCTGTCCAGACCACCCTGCCCCAGTGACACAGCCTCCAGCAGCTGTGCCATCTTTCTCTTGGTCTCCTCCCTCTTGATCTGCAGCTCTCTCTTTTCTGTCTCCACTTGGCTCCAGTGCTGCCATGCCAGAAAGCAGCAGCGCAGAAGTCGACGCCGACTATGCTCTACAGCCAGTTGGTTTTTCCTGAATGAGAAAGCACTTGGGTCATGACAGGAGTGAGGCTTCTACCTAGGCATGAGGCCCCGTATCTTCCTGAGTCTTTTTGTTGTTTAACTCTGAAGGCCTCCAAAGCTGTACGGAGTTCCTCCAAGGAGGAGTGGGAAGGTAGAAAGGTTGATTGCTGTTTTGAAGTAAGTTTCCCTAGTTCACAATTTGCAATTTCCTATGTCATCCCTGGGCTGTAGCACAGTTGCAAATAAAGTATCATGTTCCCTGGCCAGCTGTATAGGGGGAAGTGACAGCGCCTCACCACACAGCCTGCCAGACACCTGCAAGAGCAGAATTTTCTCTGGATGATAAGGAATTCATCCAACAGCCTCCTGAATGAAAGGCACTGTCCAAAATCATCTCCGCTATACTGGTAGTAGTAGTAGAAAATAGACAGGAAATAAATATATGAATCAGGAATAAATTTGGCAGCTCATATTCTCTGGAGTCCAGAGCAAGCCAGAGTGAAATTTCCAGGAAAGATACTGACAGAGAAAGGGAGATACAGACTTGTAAGAAAATGCTAAAGCTCTTGTTTCTCTCTGTCCTCCTTTTTATCTGTGCCACAATGCCTCTGGCAGACTGCAGGCAATGCAGCAATTTTCTCAAAAAGCTGCTGTTTTCTTCCTGCTGGCTAACTGACAAGCCCCTTTTACAGGCCCTGATCACTGCCCTGTTCAAGTACTGTTGTAGTAGGAGAATTCCACAGTTACAGTGTCACTACCTGTTTTGATCTTGGAGATGAGCTTTCAGTTGCTGTGTCTCCTTCTCTACTTTCTGGGCCCAAGTATAGTTTCTCCAGGCTCGCAGGGCCTTCAGCTGGCACCTCCAGTCAGCAAAGGCTCTGGCTTTTCCCATTTCAATTCTGTGCTCCAGAGTGACTTTCAGCCAAGCAGAGAAATGTCGTTGCATGCACTGCATGGGAGAGTTTAATAAAACCAATGAGCAAAATACAGCCCATCATACAAATCCTGATCCTCTTTGCCTCCCCCATCTGACTTTACTTTTTTAGATTCTTTTTAGAATCCCCACTTTGAACAATTACCTTGAGAGTAAAAAAAAAAAAAAAAAAAGGTAAAAAAGTAACACAGAGCATGTGCAGCGCTTCTACAAAAACCAGAAAGGGACTAGAAAGAGACATCATATCACAGGGCTCTATGCTTTGGAGTGAAAAGCACTTAGTTCACTGAGTGCAAAGGAATAAAATGGGTGAGGAACACAGAATTTCTAGAGACAAGAAAGATGTTTCAAAATCTAGAAAATGTCTAAGATGCTCCAGGTGAGAACACTTCTGTGAAGGAGCATTGCTTTTTTCCATTTTTTTTAACACAGACAAAAATCAAGACACATCCCAGGGTGAATTTCTGACACTACCTCAGCTCATCCTTGTTCCAGTAGGAAGCCAAACCTTTCCCCTATTGTGTAATTAGACTCGCTGCCTTTAGGAGTGATTTACATTGTACAGAACAGCAATTTGCTATCTAATCTACCCCATAATTCTAGCCCTGTCACTGCAGACACTGTTCATTTTGATCCTCCAAGTGGGTCAACTCACAGGACTCGGCTGTTCCCTTTTTGTCATAGTGCCTTGTGTTAATTGCATTCCTCTCACTCTCTGCAGTCTTCAAATGGAGACTTACAAAAAGTCAATGCATTAGCTATTTCTTTATGCTTTAGGAAAGTAATCAAAGTGTCAATATTGCTTAGGTTAGCTAAGCTGTGGCTTCTCATGTTACACCAGCCCTAAATTGTTCTGTGGTTTCATTCAGGCTTATCTTCATAGCTTAAACTGTGCTGGAGAGAGGTTGTGTACTGCTGAACAGCAGCCAAGCTCAAATCCAGCAGATGAGCAGATGGAGTAAGCCACGAGGAGAATCACCGTAAAAGCTATGGGATTTTTCTATTAAAAAATAAATAAATCTGGATGTAGATAAATAGACATGAATGATGATGACTGCTCCTTTAATTAAAAACATTATGTGACGGATGCCATTCATACCCGCACTCGGGAAATTTATTCCCTTTGCTGAGGCTCCCGTATAAAATTATTCAGTACAAAAAACCATTCTTTTATTGCAAGTATTTGATACACCATATTTAACCCAGAACTGACCACAGTATCAGAATAATGAAGGTTAAAGAAACAGGTTTCTACTAGGAATTATTGAAGTCTGTGTGTTTGCCTCAAAGGAGCTGTTGTGATAGCATAGAACATCCTACTGTACCCAGTGGAAGTGGATCTTTGAGGAACCCATTACTGCAATTGTGCTGACAGACTTCAACTCCTGGAAACCTAGCTCAAAATTCATCCCAGGCCGCACCACTTCTCTTTCCTCTCCCTGCTCCTGCACCAGGGTCTGCAAGGCAATCTTTAAAATACCTTCCCATACACACAGTAAGGGCTTCTCAGGCCTTTTTTCTGCCACTTTCCTCTTTTACTTCCTTCCTCAAGGGAAAACAAATCTTGCTCTGCTGCCTCCTCTGTACATCTGCCCATTCCTTAAAGGCAGAAGCCTTTATGTTCACAGCTGTCCTGAGAGCCACATCTGCTCTGCAATTGTAAGTGAAACATCCCACTGAGTACACCTGAGGCACAGGCACACTGGGGTTGGCACCTCAGGATTTCTTGTTCCTAGTCTTACAAGATACTATTTGCCCTGCTCTCCTACTTCCCTGGTATCAGGAAGTCTTGGAAAAAAGGAAAAAATCCTGCATAATCAGGAATTTTTACTTCAGTTTTGTAAACAGTAGCCAATGGCAGGTAGCTCAGAGTCTCAGATAAATAAAGGTGATGCTCACTCTCTGCTTAGTGGTGTGAATCCTGAGCCGCAGCTCCAGAGCTTTTCTCTGTTTCTCCTCTCCTTGCTCTTCTTTCTTCAAGGCCAGGAGTGGTGACATAGTAACAGATACCTCCTGCATTGACAGCTTCTGAGATTTTTCTTGTCTCTTCCCCTCCCTGGAAAGTGAAGAAACATACAGCTCTAATACAATGATATACGATCTTTTTGGCCAATCCTAAGAGAACCACCTCTACAGCTTAGAAAGTCAGTGATGATTTAACTCAGCCTTCTTAAAAACCACCTCTGTCATGGTTTGGGGGCCCAGAGATTAAACAGTCCTAAATATAGCAGGCAGAAGAAAATGGTAAAGCATTTCAGCAAATATTTCACTAAAGTACTTGTATGAGATGATTTTGGATCTCAGGGCTGCCTAAGTAAATAACTGGTGTCCCTAAAAGTGACATCTCTGTGACAATCCAAGCTCAGAAAAATGAAAAAATATGTCTTTTCAGAATTCTCAGCCAAGAATGCTCTTTAGTCTTTCATAACAGAAGAAGTACTGCAAGTGCTAGACTTTGAACACAGGCTATTTTTTAATTTATTTTTCTGTCTAGTGGCTTTCATGCTGCATTAGACATTAACAAGGCTGGATGTGACCACAGAGATGATGGAGAGAATGCACAGTGATGCAAACACACTCCTACTTCGTGATTCAGTGCACATACCAGTAATGGCTGATGGGAGGATAAAGTATATTTAGACCATCTTCCCACTCGTGTTAAACTCTGCCACTAATGTTGGTAACAAAGGACTAAAAGGTTATGGGAGAGTTCAGAGACAGAGGAATAACAGCTGTTTCCTTTGGGACCACCACTCCTCTTACATTTAGCAAAAGGAGCTGATAAGAGCTCTTCATATTGTTCTTTCCATGCCCCCCTCTCCTTCTTACATTCTCCGTGCCCCTGCCACAGTGTGCCTCTTCTCAGCCATTTCCTTCCGCAGCTTCACCATTTCCCTCCGTATCTCTTCCTCCTCCTTCTTAGCCTTCAGGGCCTTCCTTCTGTCCTCCTCCTGTGCTTGGAGCCTGACCTCAGACAGAACTGCTTTCTTCAGGGACACTTCTTGTCTCTGAAGCTCTAATGCCTTCTGACGCCTCATTCGGTTTTCTTTCACCTGGGAAGGAGAAAATCCACAAAAATCAAAGCAAACACCAAAGGCTGAAGAATTTGAAGCTCATTGTACACTGACAGGGTGAGTCACAATCCACCTTTCACATGAAGCAAGCAACTCTCTCCACAGCTGGCACTGACTGCAGAGATTCTGCTCTCAGACCAGCAAAACACTTCACTTGAGAGAGTGAAATTAAACCAGTAATTCTCGATGGAAGCGAACTCAGAACTAAGTGCTGTGGCAGTTTTTCCTGTCAGTTTTCAGAAAGGGGGAAAACCAGAACAGATGTAGTGAAAATTGACGGCGCAAGCCACTGTTGAATGGCTAACATGCACACAGAAACACACTGATGTTTCAGTTGAACTGTGGAAGAGTATCCTTGGGTATTTGCCTCCAAGTCAGAGATTATTGCAGGCTGGGAGAGAATACTGGGGAGGTATCACTGAACATTTACTCTAATCCTATAATCCTCCATCTTATTCCTTTTAACTGTGCTGCCTTGCCTGCTCACCTGCCTGTGTCTGAGCTCCATGATTATTCGTGGATCTGTAGGCTTTCGTTTTTCCTTGATGTCTTCAAGTCTAAGGCATTTCATTATCCCACAGTTCACAGCTTCACTCTGCAGAAGATGCTGTAGGTACTTCTGGACAGAATAACTTTCCATTTCATGTTCCAGATAACTGCACAAGTCTGAAAGGAGGAATTCAGATTATCTCAGGCTAGTCTGAAATGAATAAACTGCTGTCTCAGATCACAAAGCCTAATGTAATTAAAGGGATCACTTCCCCAGACTGTGAATGCATTTCTGATGAACGCGGGCACACTGACTGCAATCCATTTATCCCCAGTCCTAATCAGTCTCCCATTGAACACACTAGAGCAGTAACAATGTTTCATCCATTTTTTACTGCCTTGCCTCTGAGCATCTCAAATGGCTGTATAAACTTGACAGGCCTCAAAAATACCCATTCACAAAAGAAGTTCCTTTTTCTCTTTGACAAAAGGAGACATTGAATGTTTGCAAGGTACATTTGTGCAGCCCTACAGCAAGCTGCTGTGGGCAGAAAAATCATCACATCTAATCGTGTTTCTACGGAGTCCACTCTCCTGACCTCAAAACAACTTTTACCCCTCAGCCTGACAAGCCATGAGGTCTGGCCCCTTTCCCCAGCACGTCCTCAAAGAGGAAGCCAAGAACTGCTTTGCTGTGCTCTCACCGTCAAACCGCTCATACTTCAGAGGGGCTGCAGAAGGCTTTTCCAGAAGGACAGAGTCAACTTCCTCTTCTCCATCACACAGCTCCAGTTGCAGTTTGGACTTCATCCAGTTACTGAGCAGCTCTTGGGCTATCATGAAGAAAGAGACTGATGACTTCACTTGCTTAAAAAATATATGGGTAAGTATGAACTAGCAAGACTCTGTCTCTGGGATAGTTATATCACATGCTGGGAATGACTGAAAGCTGATCTGGAACAGAAAATAGAATAAGGCTAATAGTTCTGTTCTCATCTTCTTGATCTATAAAAGAACAGGAAGAGAAGGTGGCAAACTTTTTCCCTGTCACATACGTCACAAGTGAATTCTTCACCTTGTTTTTTCCTACAAGATTTTGTGGACATTCAGATCACTCATGTGATTATTACAGCATTTATCAAGGAGATGGAATTAACGTGAGGTAATTCATAACTTGGATAGCTTTCACATGTTTTACCAGTGCATTTGCAGACGCTTAGTTTCCACATGTACAGGCAAGGTTGTCATACGTTAAATACAAAAGAACCACTGTTTGGTCAAATGTTTGCTTCATGTGTACAGGTTAACCTTTGCAAGTAGCACAGCTCCAAAAACAACTGGTGAGTCTAGATTACCAATCTGTCAGGTGGCAAACTTCACCTGGGACTACCTGTGCTCAGAATGATGACTGCAACTACAGGAATGCACCCCTGATGTTATATGTGGCACTCCTCAGTAAGCTAATGAACATGCCTAATGAACAATTAGGTATAAAATCCTTCTATGGTCTATTTGCATCTCCACTCTTCTGTGGGCAAACACAAATTTCCTTTATCAGAGTTCCTACTCAAAAGCAAGGACAGCTAATGAGGCTGCTGCCTCAACAAACCATCTGGCCTTGCTACACGGATGGCCAAGCTGTTCCTGAAGCAGAATGCAAGGCATCAGGAAGAGCCCCACGAGAAGCAGAGCTGTCCTGAGCCATCCGCGCAGCGAGGATGGGCAAAGAGCTGGGACGTCAGCGGCCCCTGCAGTGCGAGTCGTTACCTGTAAAGGCACACAGCCAACAGACAGGAGAAAGCAGCTGCTCCAAATCTCTAGTTCTAATGCAAAGTGAAGGTGCTCCCTAGTATCTCTAAGGCAATAAAGGGCTTTTTCAAACTTTCTCAAAGAGGAGTGTCATTTTTGAAGAAAACATAAATCTAATGCTTATTGTCCTTCAGATCACTTTCATTCTCTTTCATAATCTCTCAGGCCAGCTCAGAAACAGAGAAATACATCTGATGACAGAAAGAAGCAAGAAAAACAACTTGACACTTGGGGAAGGAGCAAAAAGGTTCTGGCACTTCTCTAATCAATACCTTTCTTTGCAAAGTGGACCATGTGTAGTTAGTACCATTAAAGTATTCCAATAACAGATTTCAGATAAAAGTATTTCAGTTGAGCTAGGAACAATCCTAAGGGATTGGTGGCTATCAAAAGGAAAACCCTAGCAGAGAAGGGCAAACAAAAATAATAAAGAAACATAAGGAAGGCAAGCAACCTTTCTGCCAAAGGAAAACATGAAGCTTTTCACCAATGTCAAGATAGCTCCTTTGGAGACACTATGCTGCATAATGCATTCAGACAGTGCATTGTAAGCAGATAGGTGTATCCTGTGCTATTAGTTGAACCCTTGATGACTACAACTGCAAAAGTTGACTTCCTGCACTCAGGTGGATGCTCTTGAGACGTGTCACCGTTCTGTTCTACAAGGCTGACTTTTGAGTCTTAAAAGAATGGTTAACTCAGTTTTTAAAATCCTGTCTCCTATCAGCTTTCTACACTGCACATGTACTTCTAGCACTGATGGGAGATAATTTCCCTCCTTTTCTGTTTTTTAAATCCACCGCAGCTCTATTTTCAAACTTCAGCAAGCACTTGTGGTTGCAGACGTTACGAAAGTTATATTTAGTTAGCTAATTAGTGAGGAAAATGTTGCATGGGAATCAAAGCAAAACCACACAATTATTCATAGATGTGAAAGTCACACAGAGCAACTCCTGCTACTGAAAATATGCCAGGTAATTTCACCTGGTTTCCTACAGCCTATTAACTTGTATTTGACCATACAGTGTGTGTTCATGGGCAGTATTCATCCTTGTCTTGACCTGAAATCTCCAGGAGACAGAGAGTTTATCCTTCTCTTAGCAATTTAAGATTTACCTTGAACTCCAGCAATTGATCCTTCTTATGCCTTTCTCCGTTAGATGAAAGACATCTTATTATGAACCATTTCTTATGATCTGAAGCTTTGGAAGAGCCTGTTCAGACCAGAGCCACAAAGCTGGACCAAGAACAGTTCGTTTTGCTTGCGGCAAGCGGAATTTTAGCTCACCTTCTTCACAGGCCTCATGATGATCTTGCAGCTGCTGCATGGTTTCCAAGCTTGTCACAGGCCCCCAAGGCTCCTGTGGATACCTCGACTTTTGAAGGGAAAAAGCTTCAGAGGCAGGATACTCAGAGTCTTGGTCCACTCTCTTTAAATTAAAGAAAGGAACACATTTCTAAGACTTGCTGTATATTAATTTTTACACTTCCTATATCCACATTTCTCCTCCAGAGAGCAAACATTGTAGGGAATGTAACACAAGACAGCACGGCTGTTACAAGAAACAGATTTCTGTTGAAACACGTTTCTCCAACTGCTCGATTAACTGGATAAATTGGACTTAGAAGTCATTACGCAATAAACATTCATTTGGCAATTAGTGCCAATCATAGAGATCAGAGAGCACATAGGGAGAATGCAAACACCCACCTCCGGGGGGGCTGGATGAAGACTTGCTGAGCTAGTCCCCAGCAATCAGCAACTAGGAAATTTGATACGTTTTTTCTCCTAGCCAGCATGGCCACTGTGTAAATTGTCTGAGAGACTTCCTGCCCCCATACTCATCTCTTGGGTCCTGACACGTCACTGTGTTTTCACCTGTAGCACCTGTACCACAGACAGCCCATATTTCTGCAGGAGCCCTTCCCTTCATGCTAGGGCAACCACAGCAAGCTGCTGCCAGAGACCTAAGATGCTGCCTGAGGAGGCAGATGCACACTCCTACCTGCCCTAAGAAGCAGGCAGAGGGTGGGAGCATGGGTGTGCCCAAGGAAGCAAAGCAAAGGGAAGTTCACCCTAGAAGTCATTTTTTTTTGATATCAGGTGGTTAGATGCAAGAGATGGTGTTTTGGTTTAACTCTCTTGTGTTACTTGCCCATACATACAACCTGCAATACTGCTCAACATTAAGTTTTGTGTGTTGACTTGTGAGCTTTTTGCATAGTGTAAAAGGTTGCATATGAGTTTGTTCATTAAACCCTGAATAAAACCATATGTAAAAGGTATAGGGCAAATAGATTCAGAAAACTTTAGAGAAATATTCTAAGTAAAAGAATTTACTTAGTACTTAGAAGGGAGGGGTGAAACAAAGAAGCTTAAAAAAAAAAGGCTAATCAGTGATACACTGGGAGTTTCTTACTAAGCAGCTGGCGCTGTTTGTTTGTCCTTGCTCTACACTGACATGCACACTTCAAAGAGAGGAGATACTAACCAGGGCCAAGAAGGAAGTGATAAGAGGAATGGGCCCCAAGAAAGGAATTTAGGGATGCGCCAGCTGGGCAAACAAAGTAAGATCCAAAAGGTAATTAAAA